>NW_015387023.1:8291-33050 GCF_001527695.2 Protobothrops mucrosquamatus | reverse complement strand
AATATTAGTGAAAACTGTCTAGATAAGAGCAGTGATATTATCCTTTGGGAAGTCTATCAGAGTTGGGGGTGGGTTGCTTTAGAGACACCTTACCTTTAACCAAAGTTTTGCTTTGAAGGCAATGATGTGTGAAACTCTTGACTGTTTAAAATAGACCAATAGGAATGGAATGTTCCTGTACTGGCTAGCCTGCTGCCCAGCTGAATTGCTTTCTGGGTTCTTTAACTGAGTCTCTGGGTTGGGATTGAGTTCCCTCATCTTACAGTCTGAAGAAACTTCAGCCTCCATGCCCTTCGAGTTTTGGATCTCCACGGTGACCATGGTAATCTTTGTTCAATACATGCAACTGGATACATATTGGATCTTGCCTATGCTTTGGAGCAGTTCTATGTGATCTGGATATGTAAGGCCTTACTTCTTACCTGTTCTCATGGTCAGATCATTTCCTAGTCCTGTTAAGAGCAACAGCTAATCAAAAGCTTTGCAAGGCTGGGAGATTTGTCTGATAGATCTGAAGAATTTAAGAGGATAATAATAATAGTAGTAGTAGTAGTAGTAGTAGTAGTAGTAGTAGTAGTAGTAGTAATAATAATAATAATAATAATAATAATAATAATAATAATAATAATAATAATAATAATAAAGTTGGAAGGGACCTTGGAGGCCATCTAGTCCAACCCCCTGCTCAGGCAGAAAGCCCTATACCATTTCAGACAAATGGCTGTCCAGTCTCTTCTTAAAAACTTCCAGTGTTGGAGCATTCACCGCTTCTGGAGGCAGGTTGTTCCACTGGTTAATTGTTCTAACTGTCAGGAAGTTTCTCCTTAGTTCTAGGTTGCTTCTCTCCTTGATCAGTTTCCACCCGTTGTTTCTTGTCCTGCCTTCAGGTGCTTTGGAAAATAGCTTCTCTCCCTCTTCTTTGTGGCAGCCCCTGAGATATTGGAACACTGCTATCATGTCCCCCCTCATCCTTCTCTTCATTAAACTAGACATACCCAATTCCAGCAGCCGTTCCTTATATGCTGTAGCCTCTAGTCCCCTAATCGTCTTGAAGGAGCCTCCAGGGGATCTGAGATGTAGTTCTATTGGTTACCCGGTCAGTCTATTGGCATCAGGAGGTGCTCTTTACAGGATTTCTCTTTACAGGATTGCTCTGAAGCAATTTCGTGCAGCCTCTGACCTTACCTAGGGTTCAACTGAAAAGGGATGTCTGGCTGAACTTCACAAAATCTTGGTTTCTACAGTCCAGTCCTGAGAGCCTACCATGGAGCCATAGTGGTTTATTACATGAAGCATCTCGGGGGACTTAAATATCTTGAAGTATCCAGATTGCCTTCTCCTAGTTCGCTCATTCCCTCAGAAGGAAATGTATTTCTTCTCACATAGCCCATGTTTACTTACTAGGGAAGGTGTATTATGTTTGAAGATGATCTGAAAACAACCATACACATTATTATTATTGTTGTTGTTGTTGTTGTTGTTGTTGCTGCTGCTGCTGCTGCTGCTGTTATTTTGGGAACATTTCTCAACCAAGTTAAAAAAGCTATTTCTTAATTGTTTCAAAGTTGAGCTATTTATCTTTTGATCTGATGTGGTCACTGAAGAGGAGATGGTTCTGAAGACATGTTTGAGCACTGAGTGCCAATAGGAGCATTTCCTTCTCATTATTTTGTTTATATTATTTCTAAACATGTTAGTCACTGTGAGAAAGGCAGAGGTAACCATCATAAAAATAAAGTGCACTTTGAAAAATTATGAGGGGAAATTATAATTTGCTTCCTTCGCTTCACTGACACGGGGGGGGCATCCTTCCCTACAAATGGGATGTTTATGTCCTGTTGGTTTACAGTAATTCAGAAAAGCAGCACAAAGAGGAGGGTGATCTGATCTCTGTTGAACTGGACTCTAGGACAAGGCTTTTCAACCAGTGGTATGGGTACCACCTGGGGTACATTGGCACCTGGCAGGTGGTACGCAACCATCCTAGAAAAGTGGTAGCGGGGGAGGGGAATGAGCTGAACCAGTGGCAGCACCGCACAAGCCTGAGCGAGAGATGGCTGGAGCTGCAGGGCTGTCAGGGCTCAGCGGAAGCACCAGGATCAGTGCCAGGCTCCAGCTGGAGCTTGGCGCTGATCCTGGTGTTTCTGCTGAGCCCAGAAAAAGCGCCAATAAGCTGGAATGTTGCAGCATCTCCAGGGTCTTGTGATTTACATTCAGATGCTTGGCAACTGATTCATATTTATGATGGTCACAGTGTCCCAGGGTCATGTGAAGTGACCAAAACCTGCTGCAACCACCCAGCAGACGGGGGGAATAAAAACCAAACACCCCCCACCCCACCCCCACTGCCAATCCTCAACAGAAATGCTCACAACAATGAAAACCTCAGACGGGAGGAAGAGCGCCATTGTAACTTCGAACAGTCACTAAGTGAACTGTTGTAAGTCGAGGACTACCTGTACTTCATCACTTTTTTCCTTTTCTTTTTTTTTTGGGTCATCAAGTTTTTGACACCTTGCTAGGCGACTGGTGGTACTCGGATATTGCCATATCCTAAAAGTGGTACAATGGGTGAAAAGGTTGAAAAGCCCTGCTCTAGGACATGCACCAACAAGCGGTAGTTCAGACTGACATTAGGAGGAATTTCTTTGTAGTGAGAGCTGTTAAATAGAAGAATAAACTGGCTGAAGCTGTAATAGATCCCCTTTGCTGGGGGTTTTCAAACAGGGATGAATGGCCAGGAAATGATAATAATTTAGTGAATTCTTATACAAGATTCCTGGATTAAATGATCTATAACAGGGGTGTCAAACTGCTGGCCTGCGGGCCAGATGCGTCACACGGAAGCTGCACCCATCCCAGCTCCGGCAAGGGGAAAAAAGTCGCGATATGTCATGACACGTCACATGACGCGGCGAGTTTGACACCCCTGATCAATAAGTTCCCTTCCAGTGCATGCATTCTGATTCTATGGTTACAGTACCTCTGAATCCACTTTCAGATGCTTCCCTCTTAAAATTTGATCTGCAATAGTAAAAACAATGTTAAGTACTAAAATCCTTCCCATTGTATCTGAGTGGTGATTACATCAAATTATTTACAAACTTTAAAATTGCTTCTGGTTATTATCTTTACATCAAATGTTTGCTTTAAAAAATATATTCTTAAGTATTTGAGTTTCCCATATTGTATGACATGCAATATATAGGGAAGTCATTCTTGCTTAATTTTATCCAAACTTCTATTCTGAAATAGAACTTTTCCAGTATTGGGTCAAACATGTCCTCCCAATTATCAGCATATATCTTAGCAGGTAATAATATTTTTAATTTATTTCTTCCGGAAAGATTGATAGTTGAAAAAAATCCTGACATTTCAATTCAGGTTTTATTTTTTATTTTTTAAAAGAAGAGTCTTTCTAGTACTTTTGAATTATTTATATGGCCATCACATATGATTAAATGTTCCTCCTGTATCACAACAATGTTACATTATATACATCTTAGAATTTAATGTGCATAGGGTGGGGTGAACAAGGTTTTTTCTTTCTTTTTTGGGTTTGCTTGTTTTAAAATACAAAAGCTTTGTGTGGAAAGTCCCCTAATGGCACCATCTGTGACACTTCCTCCAACTGCAAACAACCAACTTCAAAGGTGGGATTTTCCTCAGGATTAACTGGGGAAGAAAAGGTTGATTCCCCTCTAGGCTTGCTGCAACCTGAACTCTAACCTGTCCCAGATCTCTCAGTATCTAGGTTACAAAGAATTTCAACAAGCCAATACATGTTCTTTTTATTTCTAACCCTAGTTCTGTAGGAACCTTTCAAGCTATCAACAGCTTGGGACTCAAACATCTGAAAAAGAAGGGATCTGAATCTTCTGTTGAAACTCAACTCCTACTTACAAAAGTGACAGACATTCAGTAGAAGGTGCCAAGCTTTAGTAAACAGTTGGTATCAGCTATATAACCTTACTAGGGAGCAATTCTTCTGTTTTTCAGTAGTCCTGGGGAAAGGGGATTTCCAAAACAAGAAAGATGTCACTTGTATACAGTCTTTTCTTGCACGCCTCTTGGGAAGAACCCAAGAATGTTTGCTGAGGGCCTACTCAACAGTGATTTTCCCTCAGTTCAGGATAAAACTGAAAAAAGCTGTTCAACAATAAACTCACACCCAAAAAACACAGCAGTGAAGTTTTCTAATTTTTTATGAACAAAACTATATACCCGTAGAACAATGTTTGAATAAAATGCTATCTGTAAACTGATTCCAGTAGTTCAGTGAATCTTATTTCCAGATAAGAGAACTGGATTGTAGCCTTTTTAAGTAATCTTAATCATTTTAAGAAGAGATTGGACAACCATTTGTCGGAAATGGTATAGAGTTTTCTGCTTGAGCAGGAGTTGGACTACAAAATGTCCAAGGTCCCTTTCTACTCTGTTATTCGGTTATTAAAACCTCCAGCCACCTTTCCCCTGGTTATGATGATGATTACTGCCATATAATATAGAAATGGATAATCAGCAAAAAATCATACTTATATGGTGTACATTTTTACCAAAGACAACTAGGCCCACCCACAAATCTCTCTGCCTCACATTGCTTAAGCCACCAATAAACTCCAGAATTCAAAGGAAATGAAGAGGTAAATCCTACTTTGAGTTAAGCTCACCATCTTTGAGAACATTGTTCAACTTGTTAGTCTAACCTATAACTGGTAGTTTCCCATCTAGATGGATAATCAAATAAGGTTGTTAGTTTAGCATTATCAAATTGTTTTTTCTCTTGATAAAATGAATATTAAATGACCACATTAGAATGAAACTTATTGATTTATTAAATTTATATACCACCCATCTCACTATCAAGTGGCTCTGGGTGACGTAAAACATCATAAAGACAAGAATACAAAAACATTAAAATATTAATAAAGTTAAACATTAAAATTAACCCCAAAATGGGTAAATTAAGAACCAGTACAGGAATGGGGTGGAGCTGGGATCTTCTTCTAAGTTCACTAGCTATCTCCAGCATGGAATACCCCCATATGGGCCCCAAACCAATCGGGAAAGCCAATGAGTACTAGAGAGAAAAAAAGATTAACAGATGATGGAATGAATAGCTTGACATAATTCAAGAAAGGTATTTATTTCAGCTCTTTGAAGTGCAGATGTTTTGCGTTTTGCTGTGGAACTGCACTTAAAAAAAATTGAGTGAGATTCCAAGAACTTAATGGTAATGATTAGGTATGTATTGCATAACAGGTAATTTATTATTTGCTAATTTATTTAATTGTACCCCATGCCATTATAGTTTTCTCCTGACTCCAGGAAGAGGTTGATAGCATTATCACTTGAATGCTGGAAAAGCCAGTAAGTAGTCCAAGCACGACTTAAGATTTAAAATCCGGACAGTTTACTATTTCATGCTATGATTCTCTGAAAGAGCTGTTCCCTTCTTAGCTTGCTCATTGTCTTACACAGAGTAACTGTATATATCCAATTTATCTTGGAAAAATTCCTTATAAGTAACAACAACAAAAATCCTGCTGAAGCATAACTGGAAGTACCTATAAAATACAGTCCTGTGAACAACATAATATTAGGCAAAACCCGATGGCATTTAATGTCATAATTCATCATTTGTTTGTTCTAGAAAGAGTTGGTCTTGTGGGCCATGAACCAACTTCAGCCTGCTGCATGATTTTGTATGGGGATGGTAGATATTAATGTATGGCTCCCACAGAGGTCATGGTGAGAACCACTTCCTGTCTACGGAAATAAAAATCTTACCAAATCTTTGTAGAAGGCCCTTGAGTTTGCACAATTCACTGAATCACAGTTAACTATTTTTTAGCCCCACAATTTGTGCAAACCCAACTCATATAATTCAATGTACCATTTTTCATTTCAATCCAAAAAACTAATTGGGTAAATCATAGTTACATTAACCATGGATAATTATGCTATAGTCAGTGGTCTCAAAAAGTCATCTGGGAGTTTTCTTAGCCCCTTTCCCACCCCCAGAAATAGAGAGAACTGCTTGTGTTATTACTGAATCTGAAAAGAGACAGATAATTTAATATGAAGAAAATCTTAGAACATCAACAGTTTCTAGAAATCTGAAAGGCAACAATGTCTATGGAGATTCTCAGTCATCCAGGTCATAGTTATCCCAAAGGTGCTTTTTCACAAGGCAACTCAAGAGCTCAGCTCAAGAGCTCAAGAAACTTCTTGGATGAGAAGTGAAACATCTTCAAAGAAAAACAAGAAAGCCCAATTGCCTCGTGAAAAAGCACCTTTGGGATAACTTTGGGGGCAGAATTATGAAGAATTATCTATCCAGAGTAACCATGAATAAACCAGAACAACCAGGTGTGACACAGATATTCTTGAATTAATGAAGAGGTTGAGATATGCCATGTAAAAGAAATATTGGTCTGTTTCCTCCATGAGAAACGGGCTGCATCTCTAATGAGCTCTTTTTTTCACAATAAGATTGAGCTTTTCATTTCTCTTCTCCAAAAGAGCCTCTTTCAGGTCAAGCTAAAGTATTCCGGAATTGAATATATAATACATAATATCTCCTCTTCCATTTCAGATGACCACTTCTTCTATTGAAATTTAATAGTTGCCTATAGTGAGGTGTTGTTGGCACCTGGTGACATATATCACACTGGGGGACAAGAGAGCATACATTTCCAAACTGTGTGAATACAGGTAGTCCTCAACTTACAACCATTTGTTTAGCGACCGTTCAAAGTCACAATGACACGGAAAAAAATGACTTATGATCATTTTTCATGCTTATGACAGTTACAGCATCCCCATGGTCACGTGATCAAAATTCAGACCCTTGGCAACTGACTCAAATTTATGACGGTTGCAGGGTCCCATGGTCATGTGATCACCTTTTGAGACCTTCTGACAATCAAAGTCAATGGGAAAGCCAGATTCAGTTAACAACTGTGTCACTAATTTAACCAGTGCAGTAATTCACTTAACAACTGTGGCAAGAAATGTCATAAAGTAGGACAAAATTAATTTAACTGACTCGCTTAGCAACTTAAATTTTGGACTCAATTGTCGTAAGTCAAGGACTACTTGCATATTATTATGTCCTGCTGGTGCCTATTGGAAAGGCGATGTCAGCTGAAAGGGCAGCTCTTTTTAAAACAGTCATATTGAAAATACCTTTTCAATTATACTGTTATATTTTAAATTGTTCTTCATAAAATGGAACATTTAAAAAATGGAAGTTGCCTGCGTCTCTTTGTTCTCTGAAGTGTTCTCAGCCTGTAACACGATTTCCAAAATAGATATGAAGCAAAGTTGGAAATGGGGCTTCCCACATACTTTGTTTCCTGTGCCTTAATTCCTGTTCCGTGGTCTATCATTAGCAATTAGTATTGTACTCATTTTCATTAGATGACTTCCTATAGGCCAACCATCAAGTCCTGTGGAAAGGAAATGTTGTTGGCCCGGAATTGTTTTATATCAGAAGGTTAGATCAGGGTCTATTCAATGAATTAATCAGTCAATCCATTTCCGGATTTATTTATACCCCTGTATTATATTTATACCCCTGTATTATATTCCTAAGGCAGTAGTTGGGATTGCAGAAGAGAACAGTCACATGCAGTAGGGAGATACAAATGGTAAGATTAAAACTGCAGCAGTAAAGCTCTTCATTATTTCCGTGCAGGTTTCCACTGATGCACCTGCCTCGCCTTGTTTGCAGAATCTTATGCACGGTCTGGGTGGTAGCCTCCATTTGTATCTTTCCCACCTTTTCTTAGCACTTCCACCACTTTTCTTATCATTTTCCATCCATTAAGGAGGAAAAGACGTATTTCCTGTGCAGTGTTTTTTTTTTCATCAAGGGCCCTGTGGCCTGAAAATTCAGTGTCCCAGAAATAGACAACAATCTATTTTCTGCTCAAAGGGGAAAGTTCACCTGGATTGCTCTCACATAGGCATGTTAATATCCCCTTCTCATAAAGGAAAAGACACAGGAAAGCTCTACACTCGAAGCTGAGCAAGGTCAGCTTCTCTGATAGCATCTGACCTACATGCCCACCACAGAACATGATCTTGACTGGTTTCTCTGAAACTATACTGTTAATGGGCAGCCAGGGCCGTGCACTTATTTGCCCTGGATCATCCATGACGCATATCCCCTGGAGGTTTTCAATGACTGCACGCCCTGTGTGANGTTTCTGCTGAGCCCAGAAAAAGCGCCAATAAGCTGGAATGTTGCAGCATCTCCAGGGTCTTGTGATTTACATTCAGATGCTTGGCAACTGATTCATATTTATGATGGTCACAGTGTCCCAGGGTCATGTGAAGTGACCAAAACCTGCTGCAACCACCCAGCAGACGGGGGGAATAAAAACCAAACACCCCCCACCCCAACCCCACTGCCAATCCTCAACAGAAATGCTCACAACAATGAAAACCTCAGACGGGAGGAAGAGCGCCATTGTAACTTCGAACAGTCACTAAGCGAACTGTTGTAAGTCGAGGACTACCTGTACTTCATCACTTTTTTCCTTTTTTTTTTTTTTTGGTCATCAAGTTTTTGACACCTTGCTAGGCGACTGGTGGTACTCGGATATTGCCATATCCTAAAAGTGGTACAATGGGTGAAAAGGTTGAAAAGCCCTGCTCTAGGACATGCACCAACAAGCGGTAGTTCAGACTGACATTAGGAGGAATTTCTTTGTAGTGAGAGCTGTTAAATAGAAGAATAAACTGGCTGAAGCTGTAATAGATCCCCTTTGCTGGGGGTTTTCAAACAGGGATGAATGGCCAGGAAATGATAATAATTTAGTGAATTCTTATACAAGATTCCTGGATTAAATGATCTATAACAGGGGTGTCAAACTGCTGGCCTGCGGGCCAGATGCGTCACACGGAAGCTGCGCCCATCCCAGCTTCGGCAAGGGGAAAAAAGTCGCGATATGTCATGACACGTCACATGACGCGGCGAGTTTGACACCCCTGATCAATAAGTTCCCTTCCAGTGCATGCATTCTGATTCTATGGTTACAGTACCTCTGAATCCACTTTCAGATGCTTCCCTCTTAAAATTTGATCTGCAATAGTAAAAACAATGTTAAGTACTAAAATCCTTCCCATTGTATCTGAGTGGTGATTACATCAAATTATTTACAAACTTTAAAATTGCTTCTGGTTATTATCTTTACATCAAATGTTTGCTTTAAAAAATATATTCTTAAGTATTTGAGTTTCCCATATTGTGTGACATGCAATATATAGGGAAGTCATTCTTGCTTAATTTTATCCAAACTTCTATTCTGAAATAGAACTTTTCCAGTATTGGGTCAAACATGTCCTCCCAATTATCAGCATATATCTTAGCAGGTAATAATATTTTTAATTTATTTCTTCTGGAAAGATTGATAGTTTAAAAAAATCCTGACATTTCAATTCAGGTTTTATTTTTAATTTTTTAAAAGAAGAGTCTTTCTAGTACTTTTGAATTATTTATATGGCCATCACATATGATTAAATGTTCCTCCTGTATCACAACAATGTTACATTATATATATCTTAGAATTTAATGTGCATAGGGTGGGGTGAACAAGGTTTTTCTTTCTTTTTTGGGTTTGCTTGTTTTAAAATACAAAAGCTTTGTGTGGAAAGTCCCCTAATGGCACCATCTGTGACACTTCCTCCAACTGCAAACAACCAACTTCAAAGGTGGGATTTTCCTCAGGATTAACTGGGGAAGAAAAGGTTGATTCCCCTCTAGGCTTGCTGCAACCTGAACTCTAACCTGTCCCAGATCTCTCAGTATCTAGGTTACAAAGAATTTCAACAAGCCAATACATGTTCTTTTTGTTTCTAGCCCTAGTTCTGTAGGAACCTTTCAAGCTATCAACAGCTTGGGACTTAAACATCTGAAAAAGAAGGGATCTGAATCTTCTGTTGAAACTCAACTCCTACTTACAAAAGTGACAGACATTCAGTAGAAGGTGCCAAGCTTTAGTAAACAGTTGGTATCAGCTATATAACCTTACTAGGGAGCAATTCTTCTGTTTTTCAGTAGTCCTGGGGAAAGGGGATTTCCAAAACAAGAAAGATGTCACTTGTATACAGTCTTTTCTTGCACGCCTCTTGGGAAGAACCCAAGAATGTTTGCTGAGGGCCTACTCAACAGTGATTTTCCCTCAGTTCAGGATAAAACTGAAAAAAGCTGTTCAACAATAAACTCACACCCAAAAAACACAGCAGTGAAGTTTTCTCATTTTTTATGAACAAAACTATATACCCGTAGAACAATGTTTGAATAAAATGCTATCTGTAAACTGATTCCAGTAGTTCAGTGAATCTTATTTCCAGATAAGAGAACTGGATTGTAGCCTTTTTAAGTAATCTTAATCATTTTAAGAAGAGATTGGACAACCATTTGTCGGAAATGGTATAGAGCTTTCTGCTTGAGCAGGAGTTGGACTACAAAATCTCCAAGGTCCCTTTCTACTCTGTTATTCAGTTATTAAAACCTCCAGCCACCTTTCCCCTGGTTATGATGATGATTACTGCCATATAATATAGAAATGGATAATCAGCAAAAAATCATACTTATATGGTGTACATTTTTACCAAAGACAACTAGGCCCACCCACAAATCTCTCTGCCTCACATTGCTTAAGCCACCAATAAACTCCAGAATTCAAAGGAATGAAGAGGTAAATCCTATTTTGAGTTATGCTCACCATCTTTGAGGACATTGTTTAACTTGTTAGTCTAACCTATAACTGGTAGTTTCCCATCTAGATGGATAATCAAATAAGGTTGTTAGTTTAGCACTATCAAATTGCCTTTTCTCTTGATAAAATGAATATTAAATGACCACATTAGAATGAAACTTATTGATTTATTAAATTTATATACCACCCATCTCACTATCAAGTGGCTCTGGGTGACTTAAAACATCATAAAGACGAGAATACAAAAACATTAAAATATTAATAAAGTTAAACATTAAAATTAACCCCAAAATGGGTAAATTAAGAACCAGTACAGGAATGGGGTGGAGCTGGGATCTTCTTCTAAGTTCACTAGCTATCTCCAGCATGGAATACCCCCATATGGGCCCCAAACCAATCGGAAAAGCCAATGAGTACTAGAGAGAGAAAAAAGATTAACAGATGATGGAATGAATAGCTTGACATAATTCAAGAAAGGTATTTATTTCAGCTCTTTGAAGTGCAGATGTTTTGCGTTTTGCTGTGGAACTGCACTTAAAAAAAATTGAGTGAGATTCCAAGAACTTAATGGTAATGATTAGGTATGTATTGCATAACAGGTAATTTATTATTTGCTAATTTATTTAATTGTACCCCATGCCATTATAGTTTTCTCCTGACTCCAGGAAGGGGTTGATAGCATTATCACTTGAATGCTGGAAAAGCCAGTAAGTAGTCCAAGCACGACTTAAGATTTAAAATCCGGACAGTTTACTATTTCATGCTATGATTCTCTGAAAGAGCTGTTCCCTTCTTAGCTTGCTCATTGTCTTACACAGAGTAATTGTATATATCCAATTTATCTTGGAAAAATTCCTTATAAATAACAACAACAAAAATCCTGCTGAAGCATAACTGGAAGTACCTATAAAATACAGTCCTGTGAACAACATAATATTAGGCAAAACCCGATGGCATTTAATGTCATAATTCATCATTTGTTTGTTCTAGAAAGAGTTGGTCTTGTGGGCCATGAACCAACTTCAGCCTGCTGCATGATTTTGTATGGGGATGATAGATATTAATGTATGGCTCCCACAGAGGTCATGGTGAGAACCACTTCCTGTCTACGGAAATAAAAATCTTACCAAATCTTTGTAGAAGGCCCTTGAGTTTGCACAATTCACTGAATCACAGTTAACTATTTTTTAGCCCCCACAATTTGTGCAAACCCAGCTCATATAATTCAATGTACCATTTTTCATTTCAATCCAAAAAACTAATTGGGTAAATCATAGTTACATTAACCATGGATAATTATGCTATAAGCAGTGGTCTCAAAAAGTCACCTGGGAGTTTTCTTAGCCCCTTTCCCACCCCCAGAAATAGAGAGAACTGCTTGTGTTATTACTGAATCTGAAAAGAGACAGATAATTTAATATGAAGAAAATCTTAGAACATCAACAGTTCCTAGAAATCTGAAAGGCAGCAATGTCTATGGAGATTCTCAGTCATCCAGGTCATAGTTATCCCAAAGGTGTTTTTTCACAAGGCAACTCAAGAGCTCAAGAAACTTCTTGGATGAGAAGTGAAACATCTTCAAAGAAAAACAAGAAAGCCCAATTGCCTCGTGAAAAAGTACCTTTGGGATAACTTTGGGGGCAGAATTATGAAGAATTATCTATCCAGAGTAACCATGAACTAAGCCAGAACAACCAGGTGTGACACAGATATTCTTGAATTAATGAAGATGTTGAGATATGCCATGTAAAAGAAATATTGGTCTGTTTCCTCCATGAGAAACGGGCTGCATCTCTAATGAGCTCTTTTTTTCACAATAAGATTGAGCTTTTCATTTCTCTTCTCCAAAAGAGCCACTGTCAGGTCAAGCTAAAGTATTCCAGAATTGAATATATCAGTGGTTCTCAACCTGTGGGTCGGGACCCCATTTGAGGTCGATCGACCATTTCACGGGGGTCGCCAAGCAAGGCTGTCCGCCATTTTTTTCCCCTTTTCCGGTGGGTGCCTTACCTCCCTTGGGCTGGGCCAGCTGGTGGTCGGCCTGCTCTGTCTCTGCCGCTTGCCAGCTACGCCTCAGCCGGCGCAGGGGGCGGAACCACGCATGCACGGCGCTCCTGGGCAGGGAAAGTCCTCGACTTACGACCGGTTGGGTAGTCCTCGACTTACGACCAGTTTAGTCCTTGACTTACGACCGGTTGGGGTCGCAGCATTAAAAAGGTTGAGAACCACTGGAATATATAATACATAATATCTGCTCTTCCATTTCAGATGACCACTTCTTCTATTGAAATTTAATAGTTGCCTATAGTGAGGTGTTGTTGGCACCTGGTGACATATATCACACTGAGGGACAAGAGAGCATACATTTCCAAACTGTGTGAATACAGGTAGTCCTCAACTTACAACCATTTGTTTAGCGACCGTTCAAAGTCACAATGACACAGAAAAAAATGACTTATGATCATTTTTCCTGCTTATGACAGTTGCAGCATCCCCATGGTCACATGATCAAAATTCAGACCCTTGGCAACTGACTCAAATTTATGACGGTTGCAGGGTCCCATGGTCATGTGATCACCTTTTGCGACCTTCTGACAATCAAAGTCAATGGGGAAGCCAGATTCAGTTAACAACTGTGTCACTAATTTAACCAGTGCAGTAATTCACTTAACAACTGTGGCAAGAAATGTCATAAAGTAGGACAAAATTAATTTAACTGACTCGCTTAGCAACTTAAATTTTGGACTCAATTGTCGTAAGTCAAGGACTACTTGCATATTATTATGTCCTGCTGGTGCCTATTGGAAAGGCGATGTCAGCTGAAAGGGCAGCTCTTTTTAAAACAGTCATATTGAAAATACGTTTTCAATTATACTGTTATATTTTAAATTGTTCTTCATAAAACGGAACATTTAAAAAATGGAAGTTGCCTGGGTCTCTTTGTTCTCTGAAGTGTTCTCAGCCTGTAACACGATTTCCAAAATAGATATGAAGCAAAGTTGGAAAAGGGGCTTCCCACAGACTTTGTTTCCTGTGCCTTAATTCCTGTTCCGTGGTCTATCATTAGCAATTAGTATTGTACTCATTTTCATTAGATGACTTCCTATAGGCCAACCAATCAAGTCCTGTGGAAAGGAAATGTTGTTGGCCCGGAATTGTTTTATATCAGAAGGTTAGATCAGGGTCTATTCAATGAATTAATCAGTCAATCCATTTCCGGATTTATTTATACCCCTGTATTATATTTATACCCCTGTATTATATTCCTAAGGCAGTAGTTGGGATTGCAGAAGAGAACAGTCACATGCAGTAGGGAGATACAAATCGTAAGATTAAAACTGCAGCAGTAAAGCTCTTCATTATTTCCGTGCAGGTTTCCACTGATGCACCTGCCTCGCCTTGTTTGCAGAATCTTATGCACGGTCTGGGTGGTAGCCTCCATTTGTATCTTTCCCACCTTTTCTTAGCACTTCCACCACTTTTCTTATCATTTTCCATCCATTAAGGAGGAAAAGATGTATTTCCTGTGCAGTGTTTTTTTTTTCATCAAGGGCCCTGTGGCCTGAAAATTCAGTGTCCCAGAAATAGACAACAATCTATTTTCTGCTCAAAGGGGAAAGTTCACCTGGATTGCTCTCACATAGGCATGTTAATATCCCCTTCTCATAAAGGAAAAGACACAAGAAAGCTCTACACTCGAAGCTGAGCAAGGTCAGCTTCTCTGATAGCATCTGACCTACATGCCCACCACAGAACATGATCTTGACTGGTTTCTCTGAAACTATACTGTTAATGGGCAGCCAGGGCCGTGCACTTATTTGCCCTGGATCATCCATGACGCATATCCCCTGGAGGTTTTCAATGACTGCACGCCCTGTGTGACTTTTCTCAAAACTGAAGCTGTTTTGAACCTAACCAAAACTAGTTTACAGCAGTTCATTCACTGCAATTTCCTATACCTTTGTATCCTTGCAAACACATCCTCCCGGTCTGTGCTTTTTGTGCTTTAACCTTCTTCTCCTCTTTCTCCTCTTTTCTTCTCATCATTATCGTGCTGCTATCAATGTTAATGCACTTATATATATATAATTAAAAACCTATCTTCTTCTCTGTTTTTAATCTGTTGTTTGAGCTGCCTAAGGTCATTATATAAGATAGGTAACCACGTAGGTTTTCAAATAAATGAATTACTGATTTTCTTTGTTGATTGTTATTGCTGTTGAGATGTATGCTATTAATATGTATTAATATGACTGCTTTTCCATCAAAAAAACAATGGCATTTAGGGCAGTTAATGATAAAAAATAAAACGCAGAAGATATTAATTAAATCCACAATTAATAAAACAAATTCCTAAAAATATTATAAAAAATATAAAATACATAAAAGCCATATGATTATTCATTTCAACTATATTTGCCATGTTCATTAACTTTCATCTGACATGGAATAAAGTAGGAAAGAAATCTATAAAGATATTTATTTAATTTATATGCCACCTATCTTGCCGTGGAGATCTTCAACAATTCAGTAATATTTCATGTTTATTCTTGTTTTACTTGATTGTAAGCAGGGCTTTTTTTCTCATAGAACGCCCAGAACGGAGTTCCGGCACCTTTTTGGGATGGAACCTTGTAGGGTAGGCAAGGCAGGTTGTATGACATGTGTGAGTTCTGGCACCTTTTTTTTTTTTTTATAGAAAAAAAGCACTGATTGTAAGCCACCTAGAGTCTCCACTTGGAGTGGGGAGTAGGGGACAAATAGCAAGTTAACAGTGTTTAAATATATTTTTCATTTCTGAAATAAATAATGAATATTAAAATCACATATCCCACTTTGACCTGCTGAATCAACATGTTATTTTCTAAAGTAAAATGAGAATTAAATAGTAAACATATTTTCCCCATTGCTCAGAGAAAACAACTGCATTTAATTAATATGGGCTTTGTGGCTAACGTCCGCTAAGGCAGCGGCCCTCAGCTTTTATGGCTTGGCAGCCTGACAGGGGGGAGAGGGGAACTGGCTTGTGCAAGTGGTGGGCTGTTGCATGTGTGTGTGAGCCAAGCCGTCACTAGCACAAGTTGAGCTGCGCCCGTGTGCTGAGCTGCCGATTGCATGAGTCAAGCTGCGCATGCATGCACCCACCGGCCCACTGGTAGTGTAAGGTGAGCTGCGTGTGCATGTGTGCAAATCAAACTGCACATGCTCGTGCTGGCCCGCCGCTTGTGTGGCCCACTTCCAAACTGGCCATGGCTGGTAGTTGGCTATGGCCCGGGAATTGGGACCCCCTGCTCTAAGGGCCTTGAAGGGGGCAGTCCATGTTCTACTTTATGGCAACTATTACAAAGTTATTCATTTAGAGGATTTAATTCATTTAATTCAATATCAAGGAGAGCTCGATGTCTTTTATGTTACTTTTATTTGACCAACAACCATATTTGAAAGTTGCAAAATCTGCATGGATATCACACCCAACAGGAATTCATCAGAAGAGTCACTAATCTCGGTTCACAGGTTATATCATTATTCTTCAGCACATTTATTTATTTACATTGGCAGTGTCCAAAATAAAAATTGATTTTGATCATTCAGGACCATTATAATCAAGGCGCTTATTAGCAGTAGCCTATTCCACTCCCTGTGGATGACATCATAGCCTGGGAACATGAAAAATGACCAAATAGCTGTTTTAATTAGATTACCTCCTTCCTGGGGCTCATACTTGCACTGTGGAAACAAGACCTTTAAATTGGATTGGGAGTGCAGTGCTGACTACTGGGAGAAAGCTTCACCAATCCCCATTTATTTTTTTACAGTACTTCATATGCCACCTGCTCAGAGATTTTCTGATAGGGTCATATTCAGTCCAGATAAGTTCCTTGATGGCCACTGCAGAGGCGTAGCGTGGGTGGTGCAGGGGGGGCTGGCCGCACCGGGCGCAACATCTGGGGGGGTGCGCTCGCACTCGCAGCTCTCTGCCCCTGCCTGGCTCACTCACTCTCTCTGCAGTGCTGGCTGTGCGAATCCGATCCGAGCCGCCGGGTCGCCGACGCCGCCCACTGTGGAGGGGGGGGTGCCTTGCCCCGGGTGCTGACAACCCACGCTACGCCACTGGGCCACTGTTTGAAGTGGAAGATGAGCTTAATAGTATTTTCTTCTTAAGTTATTCTTTGGTTTAAGAAAGGTCACTTTCTATAATTTTCCTTGCTGGAAAAAAGACAGATTCCCATACTTTTTTGTTTGTTTTTAATAATCTTTGGTGCCAATTACTTTTAATATGAAAATATCATACAGAAGGAACGTATTAAAGTCATCTGGATTGCATTCTCAGCAGCTGCACCTCCTTTTCTTCATTTTTTTAAATCCCAGAAATCCATGCAAAAACATTGTTATTATATCAAACAATGAAAGACTGAATAAGAACTTAACCAAATAAATAAAATATGCTTGGAACTGAAACAGTTTGGGCCCAAGACAAAAAACTTCATCAAGGTTAGCCAAGTTGAGACAAGATAAGCCAAGTTTAGGCAAGAAAAAATTGACTCATGTAAGACACAATGTAGAAATAAGAGTGGGAAGAAAGGTGACTGGCTTGCATTTATTATCTACATCAGATACTCTACTTCAAATTCAGCTCTCAGCCAGAACAAAAATTTCCCCAATGAAACTTAGGGGAATACAAACTACAGTCACAAACCTTAGAAGTGAAGGACGGGAAGATCAACAATAAGTTCCATGATGTAATGCTATGCGAGAATGAATTTGGTAGATAGAGCAAAGAAACATGGCCAGGGGAATGGCCAGATAAAGGCAGCAGCCTGAAGCAGGAATGTGGAAGGGGCAAGAGACTCAGAAGAGACCCACATTGTTTCTTGGACTGTAAAGGGACCTGAGGAGGATTTAGTTAAAAGAGGATTTAGTTAAATGTAACCTTACAATCAAATACAATTAGCTTATCTGGCCAGGTTTCCTGTCTGGTCTACCTCTCCTGAGTAATACTGTAGATGATGACCAAGCAAGTCCAAGAAAGGTACCCCACACAGGGATGGAAAAACATTGGAGATAAAGTGGTAGGAAAGTAAGTTAAATCATAGAGGTGCATGGAACGCAGTTTGAAAAACCCTGTTGTAGAGCATATCTGCAAAAGCCTATAATCTGCTGGACTTTTTACCAATTTTACCAAGCCTATAATCTGCTGGACTTTTTACCAATTTTACCAATTTTACCAATTTTGTGTCTCCCACAGCACGTGGTCCTATTATGTTGATAGGTGGCTCTTCTTCCTGTGGAATTTCTTAACCTGCCCCACACCTTCACTCCACGTATTCTGGAAGCTATTTAAAAAATTGGATTTTTGATAAACTTAGAGAAACTGAGCAGAAATGGATATTATCAGAAATGAATGGTAGTATTACCGTGATTGTTATTATTATTATTAATATGGACACTGTTGTTCCATTGTTAACTTGTACTTTTAGTTTGTATGCCATTTAGAATTGAGCAGTTGAAGCAGGAGAAAAGAACTTGTAAGAAATAAATACATAACTGAATGGATACACTCTAGGTAGGCCACTTTGGATATTTTTCTTTCTTTCTTTTTAGAAAATGAGGTTCACCCAGCCACCTTTGGGTTGAATGGCCACTAAAGATGGGAGAGGAATGGGAAAAAAATTTACCTTTGAACCAGGAACACTTCTCCACCTTGAGCAATTTTTTAAAAAATAGACAGTCATTTAACTGAGTATCATTTTTAAATTCTCAGACAGAGAATAAGCACAGGTATCTCACCTGCAGCAGAACATTATTATTTGTTCTTAAAATCCCATCCTAATTTTCACTAAAAGGCTGATGTTGCTATAAAACCATACTTACTGTAACTTGTCCCTTGTCATTCAGACAGTTCCATGCTTAATCCCCAGAACATTCCACGCCTCCAATTCAGGTCTTATTCTGACTCCTATAGTTGCAGTGCTGATTTTAAACAGCAAGTGTCACCCTTCACAAATGTGTGGAACAGAACCAGGCATGATAAAAATTAGACAGAATTCTTTATGAAATGTCACTATAATCGTGGAATTACAACTATGTACGCATATCTTCGTCTATTCATCATATTAATGGACCACCAGAATACAAAATTATCGGTGGAAATTGATAGCCATATACTTGCCGGAATTGCATAATTTAGCTTCTATCTCATCAATCTGATCAAGATTATGACTAGGTCCACCTAGCTTGGACAACTTTGGATAGCCACTGGATGGCAGTAGAGCATTAACGTCTTCTCATTGCCTGTTTAGTGCTTCTGTTTCTGCAATCCAAGCATAGAAGCTCTAACTGACAATAGCTTTACATCCCTTGCTTTCTTCTGGGAAAGCAGGAAAGTGGCAGAATGGAATCCTCCAATGTTCTTTAGTTTTTTCTTTCCACTTCAGTGAAAGGATATCAGTGCAAACAAAAGAGTTAGCCACCAAGCACTTGTAGAAAAGGAACCAAAGAACCTTTCCAGTCAAATACTCAATTATCTCAGAAATTATGCAAGTTGATGAAGACTGAATCCAAGCCATGCACATTTGCATAGTTTATAAGAATGGAGCTTAGGCTAAATGGATCTGACATCTTTTGAGCAGGAGCCATTGAGCAAAGTTTATAGCAAATGCAATTCTGTCTAATATTTGTTCTTTCAAATTCACTTAAAATTACTGTTCCTGTTGCTAAAAGAAGCAGCAGGTGGGTGCTTTTCTGAAAAACTGGGAAAAACAGGCCCTGGAGATTTCTATGTGCAGTATGAAATTGATGAGTTATTAAAATCAAGTTTTCTGATTAATATCTTCTTGGAAATTGATCAGAGAATGGCCAAGAGCAAGATTGTCTACAGTGAAGATCTTAATTTCTCTTCCTTCAGAAAATTGACATCAGGTAAACTATGGATTTCTTTTTTTCAAAAACTATGTTTTTGAAAATGTCCAGACTGCAGGGATGATTATTTTGAACCAGTACACTTGATCTATTAAAAACAAATATACAGGGCCAGAGAGTGAGTGATTGGCCAGAGTGTGATTGGCTAGAGCAAACACCTTTATAATTCTCCAGCAGTTACAAAATGTATAACCAAGCTATAGAAGATTGACTGGAAAATAGTACAAAATCTTTAATCTTTAAAGAAAAATAAAGCAAATAAAACAAAATAAAACCTAGAAGTAAAGCTATACTGGACCTAATCCTTACTAATGAAGAAGTGATAGAGGGAGTTGAAGTTGCTGGAACCTTGGGTGAAAGTGACCATGTCATACTAAAATTCAACATAATGCAAACACAAGCAATAGAAAATAATCCAACCAGTGTCTTAAACTTCAAAAGAGCTGATTTTAACAAACTCAGAGAGAACCTAGGAAAGATTCCATGGACATTCTAAAGGGGAAAACAAAGCAAGAAGCATGGGAAACTCTGAAAAATATGATCATAAAAGCCCAGTCCAGCACAATACCACTGAAAAAGAAAAACAAGAAATTGAAGAAGAAACCAGCATGGTTGCACAAAAATCTCTCTGACAAAATAAAAGACAAAAAGGACAAGTACAAAAAATGGAAAGAGAGACACATAACTACGGCTGATTATCAGCAGACAGCCAGAACATGCAAAGATGAAGTCAGGAAAACAAAGGCTCAGAATGAACTAAGACTTGTAACAGAAATCAAGGACAATTAAAAAAGTTTCTTTCAACATATTAATAACAAGAACAAAGTCAAGGAAACGGTAGGTCCACTAAAGAGAGAAGATGGCAAGGAAGTAACAGGCAGTAGGGAGAAAGCAGAGCTGCTTAACTCATTCTTTGCGTCACACAAAAAGAAATTATAGCCCAACATACCAAAAAAACTACTGCAAAAAACAAACTAGAAACAAAAATTAAAATAAGCAAGAAAATGGTAAGAGAAAACCTATCTGACCTTGACAAATATAAATCACCGGGACCTGACAGATTATATCCCAGAGTTCTGAAGGAGCTGGCAGATGTTATCTCAGAACCATATCTTTCAAAAATCCTGAAGCACCAGGGAAATACCTGATGACTGGAAAAGGGCTGATGTGGTTCCCATCTTCAAGAAAGGGGGGGGAAACAGACCCTGGAAACTAAGACCAATCAATCTAACATCAATACCTGAGAAGATCCTGGAAAAGATAATAAAAAACAGATCTGCAAACAACTAGAAGCAAACAAAGTTATAACCGGTAGCCAGCATGGGTTTGTCAAAAACAGATCATGCCAAACCAATCTTATTTCATTCTTTGATAAAGTGACTAAATTAGTAGACCAGTGAAATGCTGTGGACATAGTATACTTAGATTTCACTCAGGCATTTGACAAAGTAGACCACAACCTGCTGCTTAGAAAGCTAGAAAAAGGTGGGATAGACACACCATCAGATGGATCTGTAGCTGGCGGACAAACCGTACTCAGTGAGTAGTCCTCAATGGTATTACATCCACATGGAGAGACGTAAGCAGTGGGGAGCCACAAGGCTCCGTCTTAGGCCCAGTACTCTTCAATATCTTCATTAATGACTTAGATGAGGGAATAGAAGGAGAACTCATCGAATTTGCAGATGACACTAAACTGACAGGAATAGTCAACACACCAGAAGACAAACTCAGGATCCAAAAAGATCCTAACAAACTTGAACAATGGGCCCTATCCAACAAAATGAGTTTTAATGTGGAGAAAAGCAAAGTTTTACATTTAGGCAGGAAAAACCAAAGGCACAAATACAGACTGGGTGAGACCTGGCTTAAAAACAGTAACTGTGAGAGGGACCTTGGAGTCCTAGTGGACGATCACTTGACCATGAACCAGCAGTGTGCAGCAGCAGCTAAAAAAGCTAATACAATCCTGGGTTGTATAAACAGAGGCATAGAATCAAGATCACGTGAGTATTAGTACTGCTTTATAAAACCCTAGTAAGATTACACCTGGAATACTGCAACCAATTTTGGTCACCATACTACAAAAAAGATGTTGAGACCTTGGAAAAAGTTCAGAGAAGAGCAACTAAAATGATCAAAGGTCTGAAGACTAAAACATATGAAGAACGGTTGCAGGACTTGGGTTTGGCTAGTCTAAAGAAAAGAAGAAACGGGCAATATGATAGCAGTATTCCAGTATTTGAGTGGCTGCCACAAAGAAGAGGGCGTCAAACTATCCTCCAAAGCACCAGAGACAAGAGAAAAAACAATGGTTGGAAACTTACCAAAGAGAGAAGCAACCTGGAATTAAGGAGAAACTTCCGAACAGTGAGAACAATTAACCACTGGAATGGCTTGCCTTCAGAAATTGTGGCGCTCCATCACTGGAGATTTTTAAGAAGAGGCTAGACAATCACTTGTCTAAAATGGTATGGGTTCTCCTGTTCGAACAGGAGGCTGGACTAGAAAACCTTCAAGGTCCTGCCAGCTCTATTCTATTCTATTCTATTCTTCTATTCTATTCTATTCTATTCTATTCTATTCTATTCTATTCTATTCTATTCTGTTCTGTTCTGTTCTGTTCTGTTCTGTTCTGTTCTGTTCCTTTAGACTAAGAACAGTTAAAATGTTACTGAACCACTGGGCACGTATGAAAATTTGAAAGCATGCTAGGAGCACTCTCAAAAACTGGCTGCCATAGGAGAACTGGCAGTAAAAAGAAAATAGGGATAACAATAATTAATACTGGTCCAATATCATCAATATTTTTAAAGGTATTACAATTATAACATCTTTGCATCTGAGGGAGACAGGCAGTTAAAAATATGAAATATAAATAAATATGTTTATTAGACAGGATTATTCTTTGTGACTATCATAATGTGCAGTGATTAAAGTACAGGGTAAGACTTTAAAAACTTCAAATTGAATTCATATACAAAGTTATATTACTTGAACAGGATTCTGTGAAAACATTTAAAACATTGAAGCTCACTTTAACCATTTTGCTCACATCCCACTGTAAAATTACCTTTACAAAATTTCCCTGGAGATTTGTAAGGATTACATTTTGCCTTCAAGCTAGCCTCAAAACCTTGATTTTTCCTCAGGGGTTTAGAGTGTTGGTCAGCCTCCTTTAGCTTGGGAATTATATAGGAGAATAACTTTTCAATATTTCCTTGAAGTGTGTCTTTTTCTAATCTTTTGTTTTTAATCTTGTGAAACTTCCCAGAGTCATTTTGGAGTTGGGTGGCCTAGAAATTTGACATATAACTGACTAGCTAGTTATATATTTTTAGGCCTTGAAAAAGAATGTATTCTTGCAGACTCTGCCTCATTTATTTAAATAATTTATATGACTGCCCATCTCCCAACAGTGACTGCCAACTTTTGACCAAAGTCAAAAGCTTTGCAATGCATACCTTTTAGAATAACTGATCGATTGCTTTGGTGGTTTTTAATGAAGCTACTTTTCATCTATTATTTATTTTAAGGATGGTTGGTTTTAATGCAATAGTTTTATTTAAAATAGTTTTATATAAACATCATAAGATGATGATGATGATTAGCTTTAATACAATTACTGTATATAAAGACTGGATCAATTCTTCTGGGCCTCTTTGCTATTGATAAACCAGCTCTGAATAAGTGATTTGAATCTTAAAATATGGTAAGAAAGAATGAGGTTGACTCTTCCTACACCCCTCATTAAATGCTATCTTTCTTCCTAAGCCTATGTGATATAGTACTGTTATTTTGTTATTGTTTGCAGATTTGGGGAGGTTCCTTCCACAAAACCTAATTGCTGATGGATGAAGGAAGAAACAGGAGAAACGAAATGAGAGCACTGAACATCAGAGAAAAGAAAAAACAACAGGAGAAATGATGCAGAGAAAGGAGGGAAAACAGGCTCATCTATCTCTTTCCCTTTTGGATTTTGGTTAGGATCCTGAGCCTTGGTCTATGGACTCTAAAGGATAATCCATAATAGAATAAAACATTAAAATGGTAATCCATCTTTCTTTTTGAAGCCTGTTTTCATTTTTATGAAGGAATCACCATACTGTCAAGCTATGAAGACCCCTTGTATTAGGACTGCCATACTGCTTCTAGCTTGCCTACAGTTATGAGAGGGGAGGGAAAAGGTTTGGTATGCACAGGTGGTTTCTATCAGTGTGAGAGTCGAGGTCACTGAAGAGATGTTTTGAGAACAGAGATTTTCTTCTCATAACAATCATTCAAAGACTAATTGGACAATGTGACCTGAATTGTCAGAGAGGGGAGAGAAGGTTTTACTCTTTTAATTATCTTTTTCCTGCCGTATTGCCAGAGCTGGGGTTTTTTTTTACCGTGCCCGTATGCTATCCCTAATAAAGTTTTTCATTAGAGATCGCAATGTCTTTGGTGAGTTTACTTCATTGGGCTTTTCAACCGGAACCATGATACATTCTTCTGTCAATCACAGACCCCTTTTTCTTCATTGGATAATTCCCAAAGGTGTGAATCCATTTGGAGAGATAATTTGTGAAGTAACCAAAGCTCTCATGAACCTGTTTTTGAAGAATCAAGGCCCTGTGTCCTCACAAAGTCTTGGTGCTGTTGCTTATAAGGCCATCTCAGTTCAGAAAAATTCCAGAAAAAAGCAATTCCAGAAAAGGTGATGCGGTAGGGACCCACTGAGCCATTGAGGTGTTGGTGAGAGAGCTGCAATTATTTTGTGAATTGCCATCTGAATGAGTCACACAGCCCTAACAGTGGTAAGAGAAGAGGAAAGTAATGGTGATGATGTATGTTCTTCTAACAGTTCAATGTCTTCCTGATTTTGTTCAATACTGTCCATTTTCATATATTAATTTGACAATATTAGTTAGTTACCACCTTTAAAGCGCTCCATGGCATCGGGCCTGGATATCTCCGAGACCGCCTTCTGCCACAGATCCCCTCTCACAGACCGGTACGCTCCCACAGAGCGGGCCTCCTCAGGGTGCCGTCGGCCAAGCAGTGTCGGCTGGCGACCCCCAGGGGGAGGGCCTTCTCTGTGGGTGCCCCCACCCTCTGGAACGAA
>NW_015387023.1:0-8191 GCF_001527695.2 Protobothrops mucrosquamatus | reverse complement strand
ACCCTGAGTCCTATAGGGAGAAGGGCGGCATATAAATCCATGTAAATAAATAAAAATAAATAAATATAGAAAGGGCAGGTTTAGGCATTCAAAAACTGGAATACTGGCTATATAAGCATTGCAGTGCTGTGCCTATCAATAATAAAGCTAGTTTTTACATGAGTCATAACCTGCAAGATTATTGTTTCCTATCCATGCTGGGTGGGGAAAAATGTGGGAAGTATCCTTGAATGCTCCTGTGTTGAGCATCCAAATACTGAATGGGGATAAATACATGTTATTTATTGGCATATGAGATATAAATAATTTTAACCCACTAAAGCAGTGTATAAACCCTAAACGATCTTTCTAGTTTAGCATTCACAAATATAATTAGATCATCAATTCTCTTCCAGCACCAAGGACAGAGCTTCAAGAGCAGTCAAATTCCCAATTCTTCAATATAGTATGCATTTACTGAGTGTTAAACATGAAATAACAAATTGTAGAAGTTAGATATGTTCCTTCTGCTTTGGTTCTAGTTTTCTTTAACATATCTGTCTATCCATCCACCCATCTATCATCACAGAATCAGGTGACATTTCCAAGCAAAATATAATTTTCCCCAGTGTTGTCATTTTATTCTTAAAAATATTTTATTCAAATAATTTATGAGGCTGACCCACTCACAATTTGTGACTTTGGACAGAGTACACTAATTAAAACAAATAAAAAATAAGTATAATTCAAAACCAATATAACAAACACGATCAACACATAGCAGAGGCTGAATACTGCAACTACTCTCATAGTAGAATAATTTTCTCTACCATCTTGATCCATGAGTTGGCAACTACACAAAAGAAAATCCAGATTTCCACTGTTCTATAAAAGGGCATCTGATTCTTTCAGGAGTGCTTATTCCAAAGGACAGGCACAGCAACAGAGAATACACATCTTAGAGGACAATGCCTTCCCTTATAGGAGGAGCAGAATAACAGGAAATAGGCAGCTATGCAAATACTGTAATCTGACCTGTGTCATGTTGGTGATAACCAGGTCCTTGAATTGAACACAGAAGCCTACTGGGGGCCAATGCAGCTCACAGAGTAGTGGTATTATATGGAAATATAAAGATGCACCTATTAATATCCATGCTGTTGCATTCTGAACCAGTATAGCTTCTGGATGGTCTTCAGGAACAATCCCACATGAATAAACATGAACAGGGTTTCATGCTATCTACCTAAGAGTCTGTGGAGATTCTCAGTCATCCAGGTCATAGTTATCCCAAAGATGCTTTTTCACGAGGCAACTCAAAGAAAAACAAGACAGTTCAGTTACCTCGTGAAAAAGCATCTTTGGGATATCTACCTAAGAGTAAATTTTCTCTATATTGCTAAATAAGAAATACAGTATGGGTTGGAATTATTTCATCATAACATATAAAAATCACAGCATCTTCCTTCTCCTTTGGCATTTGTGAAGCAGAGGAACAAACAGAATCGTATCTAATTTTCAACAGTATATTATAAATCTTACTTTTCCTCTGCTTTCCTCACATTAGCACGAAAGGGTGATCAAATGATAAGCAAAATGGATTTGGCTCCCTTGGAGGAAATACTGTGACTTTTTGATTAGAATTCATAATAAAATTTGATATGATTTTGAGCACGTTAACAGTTTATATTTTACCACTTCACAGTACTGGACAGGCTCTTCTCAAACAAGATTTTCTAAATGTAGAGTTACTTTTCCCTCCCACTATTGAGAAGCATTAAGCATGACATTTCTTACCTGTCACATCTCTAAAGGTAGACTATGACTCCAGCATCTTCTGTGTGTAAGATCTACTTAACCTTAAGAGCAAAAAACTTGTTTGCTTCTCTGGTTCAAATAATAATGCTGCTTCCCATCCCTGGAGGCTGTGAGCATTTTTCTTTTCCATTCACAACAGTAACAACACCTTTGAACCTTTCTTGTGCTATTTGTGGATGTATTGTTTTTCACTGAACAGGACTGTGAAGCAGAAAGGATCCCCATGGGGGTCAATATAGACTATATTTTCATAGATGAGAAAAATATGCTTTTACCGTAAGTTTTTATTACGTTTTTACTGTAATCAATGCCTTTATTAAAAGTTATATGAAAATACATAAACTCAATAAAGTTTAATAAACTCAAGAGGTTATACTGTATATGATTTAGCTTGTATTTTCCAATTTTATCCCCATAGCAAACTTGGAAGAGAAGTGAATGAGATGGAGTCACCCACTGTGTTTCATGGATGAATAAGGATTTTCAATCTGGATTTTATAAACCTTAATCTTTAAATTGCTTGATCAGTTGCTTAATTTATAAACTGCCTTTCCTCTTGCATGTTCTAGGTAGCTAACACACAGCACTCCTTCTCCTATTCTTTCTCTACAAAAAGAACACTGTGAGGTAAATTTTAGGCTAAGAACTGCTGACTTATCAAAATCAGTCTAGGAACTGGCTGATACTAGATTTGAAAAACAAATTGCCCCTCCCCCCCATGTCCAATACTAAATAACTGATTCTTATTATCATATTATCCAAACACTATTCCATAAATTATAATTGACATTCAATAAAGCTGAATTTCAGTCAAGAAAGAACTTTAAAAGGTAAATAACATGGGGGGGGGGAGAGAAAGGAAGGTATCCAAGCATGATAAAGATGGATTTTAGTAAAACAATAACACTGTGGTTGTTGATTCTGTCTTCCAGCTCAGTGTTGGTGCGTAAAGCATAATCAGGAATAATTGCTTCACGAGAAAGAGGCAAAGAAGGAGGAACGACCATCTTCCCTTGCTGTTGCTCTGATTATTCGAGCAGGGGTACTCTGTTTTCTTCTCATCTCCTTTTTGTTCTACATATTTTTTGATAGACTGTAGGCCTGAGGACAGGAACTTTCTGTGATTATTCATAAGCAAGCAGTTCTGAAAGCAGGTCAAAAACGGAGCGTTAATAATATTAACCACAACAGCCATTTTACTTTTTTTAAAAAATGCAAACATTCTAAACTGCCCTCTGCCATCCTAAGGGTTTCTTACAGGCTAGTACATTTTTGCTAACATGAAGATTCTCTTCTTCTTTCAGTGAATGGAATATGAAAATTGATACACACACCCCATTTTGAGATTGACTCTGAACTTTTAGTGACCTCCATGGACTCTAGGTCAAAAGTGTACAGTAGGAATCAAATGTGTACAGCCAGGGGGTTTGAATGGTGGCTGTCCAATGGATGAGAGTATACCTTGGTTGAAGGAAGGAGGAACTGGCATATCTATTGTCCCATGACTGATGGAAAAGCTCAAGTAGTAGTAAAAGCATAACAGCCATTAGAAATACAGGAGGAGTAGGAGTGAAGACCAGGAAAACCTTTGACCAATCTCTTCATCTAGTCCCTCCCCCACCTCATCTCAGAAGCCTGGGAGGGGGGCTATGAGTACCTTGGGATCTTCTTTGTGCTATTAAATGGCAGATCTGCCTATAATTATCTATGATTTGATCTTGGATATTAGAGCCGGCTTGGTCTAGTGGCCAAAGCACCAGGCTAAAATCCAGGAGACTAGTGAGTTCCAGTTCCACCTTAGGCATGAAAGCCAGTTGGGTGACTTTGGGCCAGTCGTTCTTTCTCAGCCCAACCCATCTCACAGGGTTGCTGTGTGGAGAAAACAGAAAATGGAAAGAGTATTAGGTATGTTCATTGACTTGAATTGTTTGTAAAAATAATACAGATGGGATAAAGCTAAATAAAAGATATTGCAGCAGTCAAAATACCAAGGTATGGAAGTTGGAATGACAATTGTTTATGGAGTGACACTGTAGTAGACACATAAATGCATGTCAAGACCTCTTTGTGAGGTTAGGGATTGAGGAACAAGTTAGGGGTGCTACTGCTGGCTATCCTGCTGCACAGGATTGCCTATCCTATCACAAGATATCTGAATACCTATTTAGGGAAACTGAGCTAGACGTTTGACTGCTGGGCCACTGCAATGAATTCACTAAACATTTGGAGGATGTAATCAGTCACTTTCACTCAGTGTTGGATGCTGCCTGGGCAAATCCAGCAGAGTTGATAGAGGCTTCATCTTTATCTGGGATCAGTTTCAGACTGTGAACCTTGAGAAAGCAATTGAAGTTCACATGTCTTAAAGTTGCTGAGATTGAACATCCCTGGTACAGACAGTGCTTGCTGAAAATGACGTAGGTAGTCCTCAATTTATGATCACAACCGAGTCCAAAATTTCTCTTGCTAAGTGAGATAGTTGTTAAATAAATTTTGTCCCATTTTATGACCTTTCTTGCCAAAGCTGTTAAGTGAATTACTGCAATTAGTAACACAGTTGTTAACTGAATCTGGCTTCCCCACTGACTTTGCTTGTCAAGTCGCAAAGGGTGATCACGTGATCTCAGGACACTGCAACTGTCATAAGAGTCAGTTGCCAAGCACCTGAATTTTGATCATGTGACAATGGGGATGGTGCAGCGACCATAAGTGTGAAAAATAGTTATAAGTCAATGCTTTCAGTGCTGTTGTAACTTTGCATTGTTACTAAATGAACTGTTGTAAGCTGTAAGTTGAGGACAACCGATATTGGCAGCCTGGCTTGGGGTAATGGAAGTTAAGGCTTTGTAATATGCATATCCCTCTTTTGATAATAATCTCAAATTTCTCTGTTATGCACAGGGCATTTTTGATTACTGCACAGTACAAACATCTAGACTGGAAACCTGCTTTACATACACCCGTGTCCTCCACCCTCTTTTAGGAATCATAGCCAATGGGTAGTGTACAGATAGAGGAACCAGGCCAGAAATTGAATGACTGCCTCAGGTACAAAGCTAGTTAGGTGATGTTGAGCCAGTTACTCTGTCTCAGCCCTAGGAATCAGTCAACTCAAACCACTTTTCAAAAATATTCCCAAGAAAACAGCAGGGATTTGTTCAACCATTCACCAGAAGTCAACACTGACTTGAAGGTATAAACTGAGAGTAATCAGGTGCAAAGACGTAGGTGGTCTGCTCGTGTTCAATTCATATTATAAAAAAGATGTAGAGGCTCTAGAAAAAGAGTAGAAAAGAGCAACAAAGATGATTAGGGGCTGGAGACTAAACATATGAAGAACAGCTGCAGGAATTAGGTTTGTCTACTCTAGTGAAAAGAAGGACTAGGGGTGACATGATAGCAGTCTTCCAATATCTAAGGGGCTGCCACAAAGAAAAGGGGGTCAACCTATTCTCCAAAGTACCAGAAGGCAAGACAAGAAACAATGGATAGAAACTAATCAAGGAGTGGTCAAGAGGGGGAGGAAGGAAGAGGGAAGTAGGTAGGAAGGTGGAGGGAGTGTGGATGCAGGGGGGGGGGACCGCAGACTATTTCTGAATACCTAATGAGTAGGTTTCTTATGTGTTTGTTTTTCTAATGAAATGCACCATATTTGTATTATTTGCTCATATGTTTATTTGGAAAAATTAATAAAAACTTAAAATAAAAAAAAAGAAACTAATCAAGGAGAGACCCAACCTAGAACTAAGGAGAAATTTCTTGACAGTGAGGACAATTAACCAGTGGAACGGCTTGCCTCCAGAAGTTGTGGATGCTCCATCACTGGAGGCTTTTAAGAAGAGACTGGACAGCTACTTACTTGTCTTGAATAGTATAGGATCTCCTGCTTGAGCAGGGGGTTGGACTAGAAGACCTCCAAGGTCCCTTCCAACTCTGTCATTCTGTTATTCAAAGGAGATGCCATCAATGATCTAAGAATTTCATGATATTTTTTTTTATTTTTATACAAGCCCGTTTAGCTTGTACAGGAATCCTTGAGGTGAATTGCCAATGTACACCATTATTTCCCCCATTACTTGAAAATCATACATCTGCTTAAGTTTCTACAAGAGGTAGAGTGGGGGTTGCGACTATAGCAATACACGAAACTCACTTGTCAAACCAACAACGGAGCCGGATTGGCTGAATAAACGGGTGAACAAAGGTTTTCGCCGTTGGGCGAGGCGGGACGCTGCAATCCGATGCCTACCGGAGGACACCTCCGACCTTCGCTGCGTGCCGGACGAGGTATTTCTTCCTGACCGCGGGCTTTGTCAGCCCGCTGCCGCTACCCGGGCCGGGGCCCACGCCTTCTCCGCCCGCCAAGGGTCGCGGCGGGTTCGGAAGGGGTCGCTGCGCGCGCCGGGAGACCGGTAGGTAGGTAGGTCGGTCGGCTGCGTGGGTTGCCCGGGCGCGCGGCGCCGCCACCTTTGTGGCGTCGAGGAGCACGTTGCCTTCTCTCCAGAGGCCGGGCGCGAGAGCCGGGGACAAGGGGCGGGGCTAAAAAAATAACCTTCGCCGCCGCGGGAACGCAGCGGCAGGCGGGCTTGCGCCTGGCAGCCGGGCGAGCGCCGCCGCTGTCACTGCAGCGAGTTTGCTGCAGTCCCCCCCTTCGAGCTGCCTTCGCGCCTCAGGCCGCCCATGCTGCAGCCCGCTCCGGTAGGCATGCTCACCCTTTTGCTCGTCTCGGGAGGCTCCGTCTGGCTCTTTCTGGGTAAGTCTCAGCCCTTCGGCCGCCCTGCCTATGCCGCAGTCCGAGTGCTTATAAAGAGGGGGTTCCCCCACCCCCCCGCCCCAAATTGTAAGAAAAGGAGGCAAGGTATCTTTGCCCGTTGGTCACGGCACAAACTCTGCCTCCCTCCCCCCCCCACCTCTCCCGGCTGCAGCTGCTGAACGTGTCGCTGCTTCTAGGGGTCACCTCTTCGTCCTCTTCTTGTCTGAATGAGCTTAGCGAGGTTGCTTAGCTTGCGGTTCCAGGAAAAGCAGAACAAAAGGCGGCGGGGGGTGGTGAGTGTGTGTGTGGGGACGGTGTTGGAAAATGACGGGTGCGCTGTTGGGATCCACACTTTTGCAGTCCTGGGTCTGGATAAAAGGCTGAGCCGGGGGGGATGGACCGCAATGTATAAATAAATCACACCGTTTCTCCGTAGCGATTTGGGAACTGCACGCGCCTGAGCGTTCGTGCAGCCGAGGTTCGGTTTCTCCTCCTCTGGTGTCAAAAGTAGGGCGAGATGCGGGGATGGATGGGCGCATGCGCTTTGGGAAACCGCTTTCCGGCGGTATTGCACGTAGGAATGACGCTCGGCTATTTAAAGAGGATGGGAGCGAAGCCGACAGGATTACTCGGGATCTGGAGTAGTGGCGGTCGTCTTCGTAGTTTCCCGAATTAGGTTCTATGTGGTGTGATCGAAACGATTTGACATACAACTTTCGGAGGTTAGGGCACTGAAAGGGAGACTGGCCTGAATTTGTAACTGCTGTTGATTGTAATTTGCAAGCGACCTGCACGTTTTATATTCTGGACCTTTGCAAGACGTTAACTTGTTTATAGCTGAAATTGTTGAGAAGCGTTATTCTTAGGGATTCGATTCTTGGTCTAAAACAGATAAATGGCCTCTTGAGGGTATGAGACGGTTTTGTAATCCTGGGGACGCCTGTTCTCACCAATGTAACCGTTTCTAGTTCTAAGAATAAATTCTTGTCGTGCAGCTTTGTTTGGAGTAGGATGCGCTGTATAATCGGTCATCAAATCAATATTTATTCATGGACAGAAGCACAAAAACAAAAACGAGGAGGGGGGAATAGCCATGATTTATTTCTACAGAAAATGAAGAGTCCGGTTGATGGATGTCATGTCCATTGTATTGGGGGATGGCTATGATTTTCCTAGTATTTGAAAGTGTAGGCATAGATAGTGTGTTTTTTTTTTGTTTTGTGCATTCCAGCAGCATAAAGTGGTCCTGACAACTTAGCCTTCTAGTTTAGCAACTATATCTCCAGCCTCAGAAAGACTTTGTCCCTTGCAGCTATCACCATTGTAGTCTCTGCAGAAGTCTTTCACTTGACTTCCCATTTCCAGTCACATCAGCTGTAACTTTAAGGACCCAGTAGAACCTCAAGCCAATAACGCAAGGCGGGTCACTTTAGGTAAGGTAATTTTACTGTGAAGAGTGGTATTGAGTAGAAGTGAATGCTTCTGAGAAGAAAAATACTTCCAAAGGATACCAGTGTTTCAGAATAAAAATTCTTCAATATTAACTCATTTAATTGGGAACTCATGGTGAGACTATGACTTAAGACAAGATAATTCAGATCAAATTGTTATATTTGAAGTGGGGAAAATGAGGGGCACACT
>NW_015387022.1:194812-220633 GCF_001527695.2 Protobothrops mucrosquamatus | reverse complement strand
CCAGTTCTTAAATTTACTGTAATTTTTGCAGCTATATTCTAGACAACTATATTAGTGTGCTGTAATGTTACAATCATAACCTAATAAATTATAACAGAATTGTTGTTTGCTTGCCTAAGGCCCAAGCTAAACATTCTCCTGATAGGTACCATGTTTCTACATGTCAAGTTTTTGTTGAACTAATTACAAGTGTGCACAACACTGGAGTTGAATCCCTTCTTCCTTTAGATGAAATTATCCATTACTGTCAGTTGCACTCTGCACTGGGTAAGCCCTCCTTCCTCATATGCTACGTTACCTGTAATTATGTAAGGAAAAAAAGATATCATCTGTTTTGGGTCTTAACTTCATAATGCAGACTTAGAACCAAGTCCAATTTTAAAGACTGTACATATGCAGTACCATTTTATGTTTTAAATCTGAATGTCAACTCAATCCCCTTAACCCATTTTCAATGGGTATTTACACAAAATAACCAACTGAAGTACCCCAATCTTGCAGAATAAATTATTGGACTGGAAATTATGATACATATTGGTTTTAATCTCATTGTATCAAGATCACTATAAAGTTGTCTGTTTTTTTTGACCAAGTGATACAATGACTAAGTCTAACTTCAAACATTATCTCAGCATCTCTGGTTTAATTTATTTATTTAATCCAACTTTGTTGCCACCCAAATCCTAAATGACTTTGAGCAGTTTACAAATGTGAGAGAGAATGACGGAGAAAGAGAAAGAGAGATTTAAAATACCTATTTAAGAGAACGTGGCCAAGTAGAAGAACAAAGCTAAACTAAATCGCACTCCACAACGATTCTATCCCACTCTCTGGGAGAACAATCAGGTTTTCAATAATTCCCAGAAGGGTGGGAGCCTCACAAATTTTGGGGCAGGGATATCATTCTAGAGAGCAGGTACTGCAACCAAACAGACATATCTCCTAGGTCCCATAAAATGACATGGTTTGATGGACATGACTTGAAGTGCACTTATTAGATGAGCAGAAACATCCTGGTGCGGTTGAAGTAAAGACAAAAATAATTACACTGATTCTTAGTCAAAGTCTGATTAGTGAAATAGGATAAAACTACAAAAGAATTAGTGCTAGTCCCATTTCCTCTTTTTAGGAGTAGGTTATTCAGAATTCTGTGAATGAGAAAACAGACCTTGCCAAAACCTTAACCCATATAAAATTATTGATATGAGATGCATTGCCTTGAAACCTGTTGTCACATGTGGATATGAAGAATTCTTTAACTGCGGTTTTCTTCAGTGGCTCAGGTGTTGCTGCTGTTGGCAAAGGAGTAACCCATTCAAACTGTGATAATTGGTACATTCTGGTCTGAATATTGCCTTTTCTTTCAGGCTGATCTGTTTTCTCAATTCTGCAGTCATTCCAATGTATACTATCTGTCATGGGCTTAGCAAAGAAATTATAAAAGAAAGTTAACTTTCCTAATATTACTTTGTTTATTCTGAAAGCTAGAAGGTACTGTAGTATTAGGTTGAGTTTTTGCGTGGAATAATTTACCTGGAGTAAAATGTTCTGGAATAATTAATTAGAAACATTTTCACATATGCATGGGCATGTACTTTGTCTCTCTCTCTCGTTCTATTAAATATTTAATATTAAGCAATATCAACAACATGCCAATGTACGATTGAACATTTTGCATTATCTGTAGTCCTTCGTTTTCAGTACAAATGGTCACACCAGGAATTCCCTAATTAACTGTAATTGATTTGTACAAACTTCAGAACAAGCTCCTAAGCCAATTGTAAATTAGAAGTGGCATATTGTTATATTTCTGCCCAGTTATAGTCTCATAAAATAAATAAATAAAATCAAACCAAACGGAAAAAGTCTTACTAAAATAAAATAGTTTCCTTTGAATTGATTTATGTGGCCAACTTGCAGCAATATAGAGGCAGTTGGTTATTTAATTCTTCCAGGAGATGTTTTGACTTTCCCATCTTGTGTACCATTTTGAGGCTTTCTGGTCAGATAGAGAATTATTTCTTTGTGGTGTGTGTGTGTGTGTGTGTGTGTGTGTGTGTGTGTGTGTGAGAGAGAGAGAGAGAGAGAGAGAGAGAGAGAGAGATGCCAATAGAGTCAAGTTAGGCATTTTCTGAATTTTTAACATGCTAATCCTAAAAGTTTGCCGTTGCTGGTCTAGTGTCAAAAGAAAAGCAGACTGAGCTAGGGGTGGAGTTAAGCGAATTGTAAGTCTAGAGTTGTTACGTTCCTGCAAATGGTCCAAGTCCAGCCTTTCTTGAATTCCTTGATCCTTATATAATTCCAATTTAATGTTGTATCTAGTTGATTAGGTTCTTGTGCAATAAATTAATTTAAATTTAAAATAAACTTATTTTTGATATTTAAATATATTTATTACTTGAGCAATAAAGCTTTTGAACTGGCACATATTTGTGGCCCTGAACTTTTGCTTTTGACATCTAGCTTTTGATTGACTTTTGAATGTAAGAAGCCCTGGGAAATAATATCATTAATAATAACATAACCTCCAAATCAGCTGTCAAAAGAGCCTGCTCATCACTCATGTGTCACCACTAAGAATACTTGTCTGCAGAGGGTCTATTTGTTGTACTTTCAGTTCAGCTAATCAGAATTCCGAGTCTCTCCTCAAAAACACTAATAATTTCACATTATGTAATTTCAGAATATATATTTCATCCATGGGCCTGTACGTATGAAATGTATCCATATTCTCTCCAAGACCTTTTCTTTAAAAGTACTTGCATTTGTGCATTTATGTTCACTAAGTTTGCTCTTGTTATAGAACATTTTATGGTGATTTGAAAGTTTTTATACTTCGGAGTATTATTTATGTATTTATGTCTTTTTTATTTTATTTTTCTCAGTACCTTTAATCATACCTTGTATACTTGTTTTCATATTAAAGTGTGCTGCTCTTAATGCATACTACTATGTTTGCATTTTCTACCATATTTTGCAGTCATACTGCATACTAAAAATGAATAGCACAAAAAAATACAAATCTCAGATTGACTGAGATATGTAATTCATTCTGTATAACTCTTAAGTTTGCCAAAGTATGGAATTGCAGAGAATGTTACAGTATAGGGATGACATTAATAATGTCTAATACACTTCCCTAAAAACTGTCTTCGTTTAAATGACTGGTGAACAAAAACCTCTTGTAGGCAGTTGCAAACTAGTTTTGAGTGTGGCAGCTTTCTATTTCATGAGGTTTATTGGCAATTTAGTCTACAGAGAATTTTCAAAGCACTACTGTGTTCCAGTAGTGAATGGACAAAGGCTGTTATGATGTGGTACAAGGAGGTCTTCCTGTCCCAAGCACTGGCTTTACCAGACATTAAAAATGCATCATCTTTTGTCTGGTCTTCCCTATCTCTCCCTTCCCCCAATTTGGATCACACTAAATCCCAATTATGTTTGCTGCAGATGCCTTAGGTGAAATGTGCCTTGAGTTTATGTTAAATTGAGATTAATATACACATAGGTTGTATGCTTGCAAGCATAGAGTCAGCTCCATATGCCTGCACGTTGCTCATTCAGCATTTTCAATTGATAAATGGGTAGGCAAAATAGCTACAAAAAAGGTAAAAAAAAAGTCAGGGATAAAAAAAAAAAGAATTGGCTTAGTCAAGCATCAACAGGATATTATTAATCCCAAGGACTGACGACAGTTTGAGAGCCTGATGCGTAAAGGAAGGAAGTTTATAAACATCGCAGAGAGAGCCGTGTTGCGCAGTTGCAGGAAATGAGGCACGTCCTGCTGCTATTGTGCTTGAAGCAGTGAGACTCCCAAGGGACCACCCCAGCCCATCTTGAGACCCCAGTCTGGCAATGAATTAGTTGACTCATTTTATTTTGGCTGTTTTTGTTATTTGTCGCTTATTGTTCCAATTGAGCTGTAACTTATAAATAAAGGGCTTGGGCTTTGCCGCTCCCCACCCTGCAGAAGGATTGATGAATCTTTGACAAGATAGGAGGGAAAGTTCCAAGTGTGGCCTTACCAAGGCATTGTAAAGTGGTATTGATACTTCACGTGATCTTGATTCTATCCCTCTGTTAATGCAGCCCAGCACTGTGTTGGCCTTTTAACAGAGGGATAGAATCAAGATCACGTGAAGTACTAATACCACTTTACAATGCCTTGGTAAGGCCACACTTGGAATACTGTACCCAGTTTTGGTCACCACGATGTAAAAAAGATGTTGAGACTCTAGAAAGAGTACAGAGAAGAGCAACAAAGATGATTAGGGGACTGGAGGCTAAATCATATAAGGAACGGTTGCTGGAATTGGGTATGTCTAGTTTAATGAAGAGAAGGACGAGGGGGGACATGATAGCAGTGTTCCAATATCTCAGGGGTTGCCACAAAGAAGAGGGAGTCAAAATATTCTCCAAAGTGCCTGAAGGCAGGACAAGAAGCAACGGATGGAAACTAATCAAGGAGAGAAGCAACCTAGAACTAAGGAGAAACTTCCTGACAGTTAGAACAATTAAGCAGTGGAATAACCTGCCTCCAGAAGCGGTGAATGCTCCAACACTGGAGGTTTTTAAGAAGAGACTGGACAGCCATTTGTCCGAAATGGTATAGGGTTTCCTGCCTGAGCAGGGGGTTGGACTTGATGACCTCCAAGGTCCCTTCCAACTTTTATTATTATTATTATTATTATTATTATTATTATTATTATTATTATTATTATTATTATTATTATTATTAACTATTATTATTATTATTATTATTATTAACTATTATTTACTATTATTATTATTATTATTATTATTATTAAGTACCTCCTGTTCAAGGAGTTGCTTTTCCAAATGGAACCACTCAAAGATGGCAAATATACAATTTCTTATTTTAGAGTGGTCCTTTGGAAACTTAAAACAGGGGTTTCTGAAGGGTCCAGGACTGGTAAATTTGAATTTGAAATGGGGGGGAATAGTCAGTAAAGTAGAACTGGAGTTAGGAGACTCTCAGAAATCCATTTTTTACAGACTGGGAAACAAAAACAAAATCCTGGTAGATTTTATTTATTTTTCTTTAAAAAAATTAATAGTCACCCATCTTGAAATTAATTTTGGGTGGCTCCCAATCAAAAATGAAAGCACCATATAAAACCATTTTAAAACTATAAAATTAAACACATTAAACTTCAAATTTCAACTGTGTAGTCATCCAATCTTATCCCAATATTTGGGGAGGGGGAGAGCCAGATCATAGAAGCTTTATGGAAGGCTAGGAGGATAGAGAGAAGATGGCAAAACCAACACTTTCTTATTGCCAAGAAAACAACACCACTGTGTGTCCATGTGCTACCCATAAATCAAACTTCATTTCAAGAATGTTTCAGTAGTTTAATGAAGAATAACTAGTACAGTATGTAGAATCAGATGACAGCCAGGAAGATACAGTTTGGGTTATCAGTATGCAGTGTCTGGTGATTAAATTAGGTCCTTAACACAAGATTAAGTGAAACAGTACACTGATGTTTTAAATTTATAAAGTTATAAGTATTCCTTTCAAATTATGGACATTGAGAATTACTGGGTTAAATCCTTATAGGAACCTTGCCATCTCTGGTGACAGAAAGTTCTCAATATTTCTGATAGATTACATTTTTTTCCTAGAGAACTGTTTATTTAAGATAATACAGGATTCTGATGGTAGGAACAAAGGAGTAATATCGTTTTCATCAATCAAAAACTTGACTGTTGTGAAGTCAACAGAGTGTGAACTTAGAAGAATGATTAGATTAAAAACAATTACAAGAGGGTTTTTTGCATATCCTTCAGTTTCTGCTGCAATCTAAAATCCATAATGTATCTATCACCTAGAGATGAATCATCCATCTTATCTGCTACTGAAATTTGGCAGAGTTCATATTCTCACAGATCTCCTATTTATTTTAATTTTTTTATCAAGTTTTCCAAACTGGACAGATTTTGAATAGCTTGGCAATAATGGAATGAGGGCTTTGTACATCCTCTTTCTCTATATCAGGGGTTTCCAACCGAGGGTGCTAGACGATATTCCAGGGGGTGCAAAAATGTGGGTTTTCAAAATTATAGTGTATATGCATAATTCATTTCCATTATTTTAAACTTTTGTAATGGGTGCGAGAATATATCAGAGGCATTCTAGGGGTACGGGGTATAGAAAAGATTGACCCTCACATATACTACTGAACTTGCAAGGTGAGTTTTGTTCTTAGAACTACTTTTCAAGGGCAAGCACAATAGATTGTTGGTTTCTCTTCATCAACAAGCTTCTTCAAACTAAGAAATAACTAATTCAAAGAATATATGAGGAGAGGCTATACCCGTGGTGGTGAACCTATGGCACACGTCTCTGGTGGCACACGAGCCATTGCTGGGCCAAGCTGCTCCCTCCTCCTCTCCATGCATGCACAGCTTTCCGCAGAGCTGCATACGTGCAGCTCTCCACACATGCACAGTCTGGGAATAGGCAAGAGGCTATAAAGGGAGCAACGTTCGGCAGAAGCAGGCACGGAAAGCAAGGCAGCAGCCCTATGTGCATCCTTATGCACGAGCGCGCCCCTGCCCTGCCAGGCAAGCAGAGCCATGGCATCTTCGGCAGCGGAAGGCATGAGGAGCCCCAATCCCAGCACAGCCCCTCCTCTCCCCCCTCGGAAGAGCTGCTGGGCTCAGGAGCCTCCCCCATGCCCCCCACACGCTGAGCAAGATGCCCTCCTGCCCACTGCCCCACCCACCAGAGCAACATCGAGTTGGCCACGCCCACCCTGGCCACGCCCACCCAGTCTGCCATTTCCACCATAGCCGTGCCCACCCATCACCCGTTGATACGTAAGTGGGATTTGGGTTGCAGTTTGGGCACTCGGTCTCTAAAAGGTTCGCCACCACTGGGCTATACAACCCATTCAAGGATGTTGGGGCACGGGAGCTAACTGATAGAAAACTATCTGAAAATGTTAGACTTCAGTAAACAATATCTAATTATTTTTTAGAGTCTACTGCCTTGAAACAAACAAGAGAAAAAGAGAAAAATGGTAAAGTTTAACAGGAAAGTTGGCTTTTAAATCTGTGATCCACGTTGCTTTTATATCCCCTTTTTCACTTTACATTTTAAACAGTAGATGGCTGTGGTCGGCTTCCTCTCTGTAACATAAAGTAAAAGTCGTTTTCAGACTGTAGCATTATGTACAAGTCAACCCTTCCTTGAGGACGTAGAAAATATGCATGAAACTTTCACATATGTTTTGTTCTGAAAAAGGGGGAAAGAGCACAATGACATGCATTAAAATGTTGCCAAAGAAGGTTTTTTCCTATTTGGGGAGAATGAATATTAGTGAGCCTCAGTTTTTATGTAGGACTTTTCCTGTCTCTGTTTTCAAAGAAAATGTGAGGGGATTTTTGTTAATGAATTTGTGGTGGAGATCCTCTAGAGCAGTGTTTCTTAACGTCAGCAATTTTAAAATTGCTGGGGAATTCTGGGAGCTTTCAGATTCATGGATTTCAACTCCCAGTATTTCCCAGTCAACACGCTGGCTAGGGAATTCTGGGAGCTTTAAGATACGTGGATTTCAGCTTCCAGCTTTCAACATGCTGGCTGGGGAATTCTGGGAGCTGAACTCCACACATGTTAGAGTTGCTGCGGTTCAGAAACTGTTCTAGACCCATAGGCTAAAAGCATACCAATAAGGTTTAAAGGGTTTTTAATCTAGACTTTAAGATATTTGTTCCTAAGTCATCTTTTTTTCCCCTCAAGCCATGATCTTACGATTTTTGCTGTGTCCCAAGGTCATGTGATCACTTTTTGCAACCTTCTGACAAGTAAGGTCAATGGGAAGCCAGATTCACTTAATAACCAGGTTACTAACTTATCAATTGCAGTGATTCACTTAATGGCAATGAATGTAGTAAAATGGGGCAAAATTCACTTAACAAATGGCTGAGTTAACAACATAAATGTTGGGTTCAAATGTGGTTGTAAGTCAAGGACTATCTATACTACAAAAAATTCCAAATTGCCTTTAAAAAGGATAAAGTCAAGGAATAATTGGTTATAAGCTTTGACTTGATTTACCACAGATTTCTCTATCCTGTATAAGGATTATGACTTTAAAATGCAATGACACATGAATCCATGTCCCCTAACTGAATGTTTGGGAGAAACATTCTTTAGGCAGTGTAAAAGCACCGGGTAAACCAGTTTGATATTACAATCTCTGGTATTTTAACGACTGGATTAATTAGGGTCCAGTTTGAGATACAAAGGATTTCTCAGGGGAGAACTTCAAAATGTTTACATAAAATGAATTAGCATCCAGTATTACACAAAGAAAATTAAAACAATCTTTTCTGTATAAAATTATAGTTGACAAAATAAAGCCTCGTCTCTTAAAATTTAACAATCTGTAATCAAGATTTCTTTTAAGCAGTTGTCCTGCAGCTCTTACTTGTCCAGTTTATATTACCTGTAAAACAAGCATATGCATTTCATAAAGCTCTGTTCTTCTTTGAAATCAGTATTGAGCCTAAATGGAAAATGTGGAGAATATATCTATGTTCACGCTAAAATATCATTAATATGGAAATTTTTCAGTATTGCCCTCCCAGTATTTGAACTTAATCTTCAGTAGTTGATGGTGTTAATAGTAATCATAGTCTTCCATAATCTACCTTTCATTTTTCTAATTTTTTGAGAATTATATCCCATCTTGCAGTGTTTTTATAAAACATAACTGTCCAAAAGTAGAGAAAATATATTTGCATTATGTAACACACAACAGATAATGAAAATAGACTCAACAAAACTGTCAGGTACTACATTAGGTTGGTAACCTTCACTGTAAGGATGGTTTCTTGGATTATTTGTAGTGCTATAATTTACCTCTTATGAGTAATTCCTATCATTTCTTAATTTGCCAAATGTTGTCTTGTTTGCGTGGTGATTCCCTAAAATGGTCCCTTCATATAACCAAAATTTCATTAAAGTGACAAATAAATTGCTGAAATCTCATTGGAATGCAAAACTCTTACACAAGAATACCAGATTCTTGGAGCATTTTGAGGACAGTCATATGATCCTAAGCTAAGACCATCAAAAGACTACATAACAGCAACGGGGACTTTTCAGAGATTCAAATGACTTGACCCTGTTAGCCTATCACAAGACTGCAGGTAGTCCTCAACTTATGACCACAATTGAGCCCAAAATTTCTGCTACTAAGCAAGACAGTTAAGTGAGTTTTGCTCCATTTTATGACTTTTCTTGTCACAGTTGCTAAGTGAATAACTGTAGTTGCTAAGTTACTAACACAGCTGTTAAGTGAATCTGGCTTCCCCATTGACTTTGCTTGTCAGAAGATTGCAAAAGGTGATCGCATGACCATGGGACACTGTCATAAATTTGAACCAGTTGCCAAGCATTTGAATTTTGATCACATGATCATGGGATGCTGCAACACCACCACGATGTAAAAAAGATGTTGAGACTCTAGAAAGAGTACAAAGAAGAGCAACAAAGATGATTAGGGGACTGGAGGCTAAAGCATATAAGGAAAGGCTGCTGAAATTGGGTATGTCTAGTTTAATGAAGAGAAGGACGAGGGGGGATAATTATAGCAGTGTTCCAATATCTCAGGGGCTGCCCCAAAGAAGAGGGAGTCAAGCTATTCTCCAAAGCACCCGAAGGCAGGAGAAGAAGCAACGGATGGAAACTGATCAAGGAGAGAAGCAACCTAGAACTAAGGAGAAACTTCCTGACAGTTAGAACAATTAACCAGTGGAACAACCTGCCTCCAGAAGCAGTGAATGCTCCAACACTGGAAGTTTTTAAGAAAAGACTGGACAGCCATTTGTCTGAAATGGTATAGGGTTTCCTGCCTGAGCAGGGGGTTGGACTAGATGACCTCCAAGGACCCTTCCAACTTTTATTATTATTATTATTATTATTATTATTATTATTATTATTATTATTATTATTATTATTATTACTATTATTACTATTATTACTATTATTACTATTATTATTATTATTACTACTACTACTACTACTATTATTATTATTATTAACAGTTGTAAGTGTGAAAAACAGTCATAAGTTACTCTTTTCAGTGCCATTGTAACTTTGAGCAGTCACTAAATGAACTTTTGTAAGTTGAGGACTACCTGTACTCTCAGCAATATTGTATTCTCTCCTATTCATTAGTGGGCAGGAATTCTGTTTTTTTATAATCTCACAATTATTATTTGTTAAATTTATTTGCCATCTATCTCACCATGGGGCTACTCTAGATGACTTACAATAATAAAAAGAAAGAAAAATGAAAAGAGTGTAAACAGAACAATAAAATAAACAAATGACAAAGGAACACAATAGGAATGATACATCAGTATGGAAACCAAAATGATGGATGGCTGGAGAGTAGGGTCCAATCCAGCAGCCACCTTCAGTGTGCATCTCCCCCTTATGAGGAATATACTACCCTGGGGTCATTGGTTTGAAAGAGAGTGACAGGCCAAATCTTGCCTATTCCAAACCATGCCTAAGAAAAGAATAGAACTTGAAATCTCCCAGTTTCTAGCACAGAAATGTAACCACTACTCCGAACTGTCTCTTACATATTGAATAACAGAGAGAACTGTCCATTCAAATTAATTGGTTGTGGTGGTGGTAGGTGCATATGACTCCTTCCACTTTCTCTTTTGCGGCTGGTTATAATTATCATTATTTCACTTTCTGTGTAATTAGGGCTTTGTGAATAGATACTCCCAGGACAGATATTCATGGAAGCAACAATGGCATTGTTTTCAGAATTCCAAATATATCTACCTGTTTCTTCCCCCCCCACTTCCCAAAAAAATTGGAAGACATTATTTGTGCTGTAGTAGTCAGGACATAATGGTCTTGTTGTTGTAAAGCAATATCAAAGAAAGTCACTATGTTGTATAGACAAGGACAAAGAAGAATAGAACATAAAATAAAATAGATGTTTATATTCCCAAATATAATTCAGGTTGCTCTTAGATTGAGCCCAATTATGATTACCTGGATGCTTTTTCCTATTCTTAGCAGTAGTACCAAAATGGTTTGTCATGACCATCTTTTGGGGCATTTTTTCAGTTTTCTATTCTGGTCTCCGTAGATAGCATCACAAAAGTCTTCAGTCACAAGGAGCCCTCCCATCATATCCACTTTGTAGTATTTACTCATATTAGTCTAGCAAGAGTGAATTAGACAATTTCAGTAGCCCAATACATTATTATTTTGAAATTAGAAGTCTATGTGTGTGCGTTGTAGAAATGTATATCATTTGGATTAGACTATTTATTGTCATGTTCTGAAATTTAAACAGTGTTTCTCATCCAAAACAGTAGTTACTGATTTTCCATTCAATATTATTGGATATAAAGTTTAAGGCACAATGTTCAGTTCCGCTGAGCATTATATTATTGTGTGACAAGCTGATAGTCGAGGGCTCCAGAAGAATCTTTTTTTCATATTTTTATGCATTTTTCTTTTCTGGTAGATAATAAACCTGTTCAGAAATTCTTCCTGATACAGATTTTTCTAATTGCTGCAATAAAAGCTCTTCTGTCACTTGACTGCAAATTTACAGAAATAGATTACAGATTTTGGTTGTGCTAATCTTATCAAATCACAGCACTATTCTAAACCATGTCTAAACACTGCAATCAGATTTCAGTAATACCAACTCCATTAGGCACAGTGGTATAATTTAGTTAAGGTTTGCTTTTTTGTGTAGTTCGAGTCATTTTTTAAATACACGAGTTGATGGTTTGATGTATTTTTTCCCCACCACCTATATTAGTCCAGTCTGTCATCTACATTCTAATGTTCATAATAGTTACCCCATACTAACTATTATTTCTACAAAATGAATGATCAGCCATAGTGTAGTATATTACTTGAATACAAGACATTAATTTATCTTCTAAAGAGATGAGAAAAAAAAATCTAGTGGACTCTGGTTTAAAAGTGAATTTTGTATTTGTCCTCCATGTCATTGAAAGAAAACTAGATATAAGACATTAGAGTAGGAAATAAGTCTAATAGCAAGAAATTACATACACTCTAAATATCTTATTATGACCTTACTCCGTTACTTTTGAAAAGTAATTTGTTGTATCAGACTAGATACTTGTAGCAGTTTATGTATAGCCCTACTTCAAAAATTTGGTGTGCTTTAAAAAACAAATTTAATTTTAACTACTAATTGCATGTCCGCGCTCTCCAAAAGTCCTACATTTTTCTAAAAGAAATTAGAAGATTTGCAATGATAAACTTTCAGATGGAAAGAAGTACTTCCTTGCTCCTCAATTAGGAGGAATTTAGATGCCCAAATCATTCTATATATTAATAACTAATTTATCTTTCTGGTTAGAGCAGAAGGTATTGCATTTTTTTATTAGTGCAAATTATATAATAATCTTGGCCTGCAAAAATACTCTTCATGTTAGATTTCTTCCATTTTGATTGGCTGCTTCTACTACTGTACTCCTTTGGTGTGAGTTGGCCCAACTACAAGTTGTGATTGATTTTAGGAAACCCAGTGAAGAAAGTGTTTCTAAGATGAATTAGGTTACAAGTAGTCCTCAATTTACAACAGTTCATTTATTACTGTTCCAAGTTACAATGGCACTGAAAAAAGTGACTTATGACCATTTTTTTACATTTATGACCATTGTAGCCTTCCCATGGTCACATGATCAAATTTCAGACACTTGGCAATTAACTCATATTTATGACAGTTGCAGTGACCTGGGATCATATGATCACGTTTTGCAACCTGACAAGTAACATCAATGGGGAAGCCTGATTCATTTAACAACCATGTTGCTAATTTAACAACTGCAGTGATACACTTAACAACTGGGGCAAGAAAGGTTGTAAAATGGGGCAAAATTCACTTAACAAATGTCTCACTTAGCAAAATAAATTTTGGAGTCTATTGTGGTGATAAGTTGAAGACTACCTGTATAAGATTTAGATCTAAGACAGGGCTTTTCAACCTTTTCACCCATTGTACCACTTTTAGGATATGGTAATATCCTGAGTACCACCAGTCACCTAGCAAGGTGTCAAAAACTTCCTCCTGTCCAAGGTTTCCATTGTTGTGAGCATTTCTGTTGAGGATTGGCAGAGGGGGTGGGGTGGGGTGTGTTTGGTTTTTATTCCCCCCGTCTGCTGGGTGGTTGCAGCAGATTTTGGTCACTTCACATGACCCTGGGACACTGTGACCGTCATAAATATGAATCAGTTGCCAAGCATCTGAATGTAAATCACAAGACCCTGGAGATGCTGCAACATTCCAACTGATTGGTGCTTCTTCTGGGCTCAGCAGAAGCACCAGGATCAGTGCTGCTTTCCAGCTGATTGGTGCTTCTTCAGGGCTCAGCAGAAGCACCAGGATCAGCGCCGAGCTCCAGCTGGAGCCTGGCACTGATCCTGGCACTTCCACTGAGCCCTGACAGTCCTGAAGAAGCGCCGATCAGCTGGAAAGCGGCACTGATCCTGATGCTTTCGCTGAGCCCTGCAGCTCCAGCCATCTCTCGCTCAGGCTTGTGCGGTGTTGCCACCGGTTCAGCTCATTCCCCTCCCCCGCTACCACTTTTCTAGGATGGTCGCGTATCACCTGCCAGGTGCCAATGTACCACAGGTGATACCTGTACCACTGGTTGAAAAGCCCTGACTAAGATACGGTGAATATTTAGGATACTGTTCATTTTGAAGATGAAGATTACATTATGGTTGTAAGATTTCAGTAGAAGAAAACAAGAATTGCAGTAGGAAAACAGCAAATAAGCAGATGAGATAAAATATTGCGGGACTTATATGTGTGTTTGTTTCTCCTGTATCTGAAGTGTAGTCTGCTTGGCTACATAAATGGTATATAAATGTTAACAACAACAACAGTAATGATATCAGTCAGCCATGAACGACACTTAAAAAATCTGCACATTGACAGAATTTCCATTAATCAATTATAAAAGCCCACCACACATATACTACGTGGATACATGTAGATGAAGGTCAACACTGGCTAAAGTCAGCTGTGATTTCACAGTGTTGTGTAGATAATAATAATCATGCAATGATACATTTAACACCGTCAAATAACAACATCTGCCTATCCCAGGTATTTAGGAAGGACTTGACAACTGGCTGACTGTGCAACCAGCCATAAATAATAATAGAAATATAAAAAAGTCTGAATAGCAGATATTGAAATACCTGGGGCTAACAGCAGAAGAAAAGATAAAGAACTGCAGAAAATAACAAAATATAAAAAAACTACATATAGAAGTAGAACAATTGTGGCAAAAGAAAGCAAAGATAGTACCATAGTAATATGTGCCTTGGGTGCAATTCTAAAACATTGGGAGCACCATTTGAATACCACTGGCATTAAGCTAACCACTACCAGTCATCTGCAAACAGCAGCTTCACTTGGAACAGCTTACATCATGCAACAATATTTTTAATATTATTAAATAACAGATTTGCCTATCTCAGGTTCTTGGAATGATTCAATAGGTGGACAAAAATGCCAAATTCAGTCTAAATATCTTGATATTATCCCTCTGTTGATGCATCCTAGGACTGCATTGCCTGAGGGCCAAGTGTACTACAGATAGTTCTCGACTTACAACAGTTCATTTAGTGATTGTTCAAAATTACATGGCCCTGATTTATGACGATTTTTCACACTTAGGACTATGGCAGCACCCCCATGGTCATGTGATCAAAATTTGGGCTCTTGGCAACTGACTCAAATTTATGATGGTTGCAGTATCCCGGATTCATACGATCCTCTTTTTGCGACCTGCTGGCAAGCAAAGTCAATGGGGAAGCCAGATTCACTCAACAACCATGTTGCTAATTTAACAACTGCAGTGATTCACTTAACAACTGTGGCAAGAAAGGTTGTAAAATGGGGCAAAGCTCACTTAACAACTGTCTCGCTTAGCAACAGAAATTTTGAACTCAATTGTCATTAATTAAGGACTACCTGTGTTTCCATAGCTATTTGCTGATTCAGTAATGTCATCACTTTGTACAAAGAATACAATAAAGTTTGTGTGGTGTGAACTGTTTTTTGTTGGTCATTTGAATCAAGCTTGGTATTTTGCTAGTTAACTGTCTTGGTAGTTTGCTAGTTGAATGAGAACAATGTTTTCCTAGTAGAAGAATCACTGTCTGAAATTTCCAAAATTTTGTTCAATTACATCTGCAAGGAGGCCTTTGATTAATCAATCAGTTAATATATTTGCTAGCAAGTGTTTGAACAGTTTTTAAATATTTTACCATATTATTTGGTCCATGTGAAATATTTTTTATTTCACTTGTTCTGCCTTTTTTCAGTCTTATTTGCTCTCCGATAATTTAATAGGAAACTGTCTACTCTGAAAATAAAATTCAGCCTTAAAGAATACTGCATATATTTAAGCATTTTATTTCGACACTGCCATCTTTATACAGATTTCCTTAACTTGGAGATTGAGTGAATTGTAGACTTCTTGCAAAGTTTTTTTTAAAAAACAAAACAAAACTAAACTAAACAGTGTCTCATAGAGATTTCCACAGGAAGAAGTCAAGAAGCTAAATGCCAAAAACAGTGTTGCACTGCCATAACATTACAGTCCTATGGCACAGGGGAGGAGCTTAGAGCGTGATGCTGCTTTTGTTATTTTAATGGCAGTATCAGATCCTGCAAACATGTCCTGTGTTTTAAACATACATATTTTGTATCAATTTGCAAGCAATTTCTGTTACTCAAACTACTGCAAATTTAAGCAAATGTTCTACTAATGATGACATACAAAAGTGTCCTCCTGTATTAAAAAATTCCTTCTGTATTAAAGTACAAAATATTTCAAGAGAGTTTTGGGAAAAATTAGCTATAGTCCAGACAACCAGTAACTCTTTCATTATGATACCCCAAATGAACAACTAACCATATTCAGTTAAGCCATTTTCAAAGAGAAAGAGATAACAAATCTACTGTGATTTTCCTGAACTATTTAATCAATTTCCCTGGGCAGGGGCCCCCTCCTTCTCTAAACTTGTTTCTTTATAATCTACAAAGCCATTCTCTTCTCTTTATTGAAATAAGATACAGCTGATACCTTTTTTCCCCCCTTTTTATGATATAGGGATGTGGTCTATCAAAGTAGTCAGGATGAAAGTAAAAAAGCATCCTGTTTCCAGCTGTTTTCCTCTGCAAAGTTATTTTTCCCCCCTTTCAGAGGTGATGCTTCCTTCTAAAAGGTTTTTAATCTACAAACTGCTTCCCTTTGTTTATTTTACAGTAAATGTTTTCTTTTGAGGCCATTATGTGTCTTTGTTAAAAACCCAACCTGCTCTTTTGTTGTTATTGTTATTATTTATTCTTTTGCCAAATTTATGAAGAGCCTTTATTGAAATACGGAGATGAACAAATGTTTTGCCAATGATAACAAGATAGATTAACTTGTTTTAATTCAGAGAGGAACTTTGCATTTTATTTGTAAATTGTATAAGACTGCGGTAGGTAGTTTACATTATCTATTGATTAGCATCTAGATGAACTTTTAAATGGCGCTTTTTACAACTCTTTCTGGTTTCGAATCTGGTTACCTGTGGTCTATCCAAAATTGACTTAATCTATCAGATAATTTGGGGAAGAAACATCCAGGGAGGTTGGTGAAGTTTTATAGTGTTTTTTAATAACTTGTCCCTCATTTTTCCCCTATCATTGGTCATGATGATTTGATAATTTGAGATTAGTTGATTCAGAGCCAACAGAATGAACTGTATTGCATGGGAACTTTTGAAGGGTTTTCTGTACATTGTATGTGTAAACATATGATATCATAAAGAATATATTATTTCTCCATTATGGTTCTCCATATCTCTTTCATGGATATGGATAATCATTTTAACCTCAGTTACCAGTGCCCATATTTCAATAGATACTTTTGAAATCACATTTTTTACAGCTAGCTGGATATAATTTTGATCCTGTAGTATTGACTTTGAATTCCCTTCAAAAGATAGCTCTTTCTACTAGAAATGTTTTGCCTGGAGGAACATGTAGACATTGCTGTCCTCTGAGAATCTACAAAATAGTCTTAATTCTGAAATGCAATGTATTACTCACTTGCTACATTTTTATCACTGTTCTAGAAAGGACTGGTGTCTCAGTTTTATTATCTAAATGACAAATCTAGATGACAAGCACATAAAGAAGATAGGAAGAGAGGGTGGAGGGAAGCAAGCCCAGACAGTAGTTCAGATGAAAATATTTCAGATATCATGATGGAATAAAAGCTGGCTAGATGACAGTTGGGGAGAATTCAAGGCAGCTGGTCTCATCACAAGGCAGCAGAATAATTGATATATCTAAATTCAGTATCATATTTGAGTTTATTTCTGAAATAATATATAATAATACCTAATGGGGGGAGAATTTTTTAACACTATAAGATTACCATATTTTGGTACTCTTGTTAAATTTTCAATTATTAAAGAAATGAATTTCTGCTTTATTGACTGAGGAAGCAGGAGTCAATAATATACTTGACGTTGCCAAATTTAATACAATGCTAAATGTTCAATAATGTTTTCTGAATCATGATGGAATCACAGCATATGGGTGAGTACCACCTCATTTCCTTTGCGCTTTAAAGCAGTTTTTAAGCATATGCTGTGGACAGAAATAGTTTCCCAAATGTCAGGATATCTTCAAGGATCTAGGGATGTTTCTGGATGACTGTCTTTTGTTTACTGCTTATTGGTTTCAGTGTGGGTGAAGGTCTGCTGGGTTTGTAAACAGGGTTCTGGAGATCTATAAAAATACCACAACTACTGTATTCAAAAGAGCAACAGTTGTTACAGTTGAATGGCTTAGTAAGTAGCAAGAGGGTCATAAAGAATCTACTGAAATGAACTTCTGCAAGTTCTGTTGCTTTGGTCTGTTCAGTGATTGCCTTTTTGGGGTATGTTTGCAAATTCTTTTTAAATATAAACTGAAACACTGCAGGTTCAATTAATTGTGTTTCTATCAAAGATGTATAAGCTTATTAGATGAAAGGAAGTTGAATTCCTTTTATGCTAGGTTGTGTTGGGAATCCTACTGGAAATATTCATTAATTTATATTGTTTTAGTGCACAAAGAAAAAAATATATTTTATTTTTTAAAAATTGAAAAATTGAATTTTGATCACATTGAATAATATTGATCATTCTTTCCTTTCATAAAGAGCCAGTTTATCAACAGAATACATGGAGACGATTAGGGTGACACTGTCTTTTCATCTTAAAGGAATATTTTTTGTTTGTTTGTTATGTTCCCTGCTTAGTAAATCAATAGATGTTCAAGTATTTATAATTCCAATTTTGCAGCATATCATTCAGATTCACATATCTTTAGACCATGCTTGTCTTCCCAGATTTAAATGAACAATCATGTAGATATTTGAACCAAAATAGAATGATAGTAAAACAGATCTATATCGTGTGTGTGTTCCATTATTTATGTTTGCAGCATAATGATATCCAATCAGCATTAAAAAAATTCTTTTGAATTAGTCTCACCTTAAAATAGTTTACCATTGCTTTGTTCATATGGGTTATTCAATCCTATATTCAGAATTCTTGAAATTATCCTAATACTGTTTTGTATTTGTTAAATGTGTAAATTTAGAATAATCCAAAACACCTTTCAGTGTTGATATGAATTCAGGAGCTTTGGATGCCACTAGTGTGTGTGAAACAGGCTATGAAATCAAAAGACATTTTATTTAATGTATTGCCATTGCACAGTTTCAAACAAATAAAATTCTTCTTGCAAAAAAGTTCTTATGTAATATAATATTAAACTACGGTACTAGCCCATGAATAATAATTAATAGTAGTTGTAGTTTACCTTCTATTTTGAAACTGGAATTATTCAAAAACATATTTACTGAAAATTATGAATTCTACCAAATTGCATTAGAGGAGAATTTTAAAATTTAAATAATTAAAAATAAATGGACTATTGCAAGAATGTGCCACAGGCTGCCAAGCTAGGCAGACTATTTGTATAACAGAATTCTAAACTAAGTTACAGAATTTTCAGAGAATTCTGTTTTGGAAAACTACTCATTGAAGATAGCAATATTACCAAAATTCCTGAGTTGTCTTATTGACAGCTTCATTTTCAGAACATTAAAGAAGAGATAAGGTGACTGGCTCTGACTGAAATTATCCAGACTAATTGGGAAGAGCTGGTTGAATAGATTAAAAACAATGGGAACCTTGAAAGAAAGTGGGAAGAAGAGAGGGGAGGCGATCTAGTTATCTACAGAATACTGAGATTGCAATTGATACTGGGTAAACCTATTTTATTAACATTTAAGGTAAAATGCTTTGCTTAGGAGGAGCCAACATAGGTTTTGCAAGAATTGTTCAGGTCAAGCCAACCTGATTTCCCACTACAATGTTAAGTGGTATAAAATTTGCTCTTATTTGGCCACTACCAAATTTGGATTCCTGCCTTTTGAATCAAGGACATTTTCCAATTATGTTTAAAAGACAGCCTTGTATAAAATACATTAGCACTAGTCAAGCTTGGGAGCAGTGCTTTTGTGACTAGAACTGGCAGTTCTAGATAGGTCTGCACCTGGCATACTAGTCTAAACAGATATAAAGCATTTGTAAATAAAGTTATCAGAGTCTCCATAGACAGTAATTTTGTTGCTGTTTACATACAGTGGTGAGAGAAAGATTATGAATCCTTTAGAACTATCTGAAATGTTTATGTATTGTGATTTATAATGTTCTCTGAGCTTCATCTAAGCCTATTAATAGAGAAAAAGAGTCTGTCTGAAAAAAACAACAACATATGCAACAGAATACAGTGTCATGCCTTTATTGAACAGTCTGAGTCAACTTTGATGCCTTTTTAAAGAAAAGCCCTAAGATATCATCTCTTTTAAGTTTAATCACATTTCCAGTCAGTGAGATGGCAATCAACCTGGGATCAGAGCATTCAAATTGCACGTGTTCATTGCTGCCATTAAAGTTTGATTTTCAGGACACTGGTTTCTAGAAGCATCTTACAACTTGAGGCATAATTCTTTCAAATATATATATATTGTCAGTTCTCAAGAGGCTGGAAATCATTGCTTGTGGCTTCCATCAATTCATAGTCAAGTAGATAGTATACAAATACAGAAAAGGCAATACTGAAAAACCTCTATATTCTCTTTTCAAGCAATAAAAATAATATTTTAAATTGGATATAATCCCTTATTTGGGGAATAAATCTGATCGGGACCAAAAATTGTTTTCTGAAGTCTTTTTATCCTTCTGAAAGATATAGCTTATGCTGTTCAGTTTCTATGACTTTTGGCATAAGTCTATAAGGAAAAATTACCTTCACCTTGGAAAGTTTGTTTCTAATGACCTAGAAAGCAACTAAGATTTCAATTATTATCCGGCAATGTACAATCTTTGTAGATTTGTATCATTTGAGCAGGTCTATTTGCTGTAGTAGTGCACAGATTTTAATGTCTCTATTAATCTTGTCAACTCAGCTATGACTCTTTTACAGGACAAAAAATTAGCCTTTGTTAAAGTTAGAATGCATATAATATTTCATAAAATCTTTTGAAAAAGTAAAAATTATTCTAGAAGGTAATATTATTCAGGCTAATTGTTCCCCAAAAGCATGATATAATTCATTATTGCTCAAACTTACAATATTTACTAAAATATCCCTCTTTGTTCAGACTAGCATTTCTGCTTCATTCTCATTTTTTTTTTAAAAAAAGTTTAACTAGGCTACTAGTTAAAAATAAAAATCAGAATCAGAGTATGGTTTGTAATAAAGGAACAATGATAAAATAAAGTTTTATACATACATGCATGCATATATATACATCACTTTTATAATACAGCTTTTGAAATCTGTTTTAAGGAGCAAGTGAGTTGTAAAATATAAAGAAACTAGCTGTACCCGGCCACTTGTTGCTGTGGCTCAGAAAGGTTAAATGTTTTACCTGTCACAGGTGTGACATCTATATAATAGTAGGTATATAAAAACACGCGCGTATTCGAATGCAACGTTGTGTCAAAATTTCAAAGCAATCGGTGAAGAACTTTCAGAGATTTAAGATTTTGAACAAACGAACATTTACATTTTTATTTATATATATATATATAAGATAGGAATACAGTAAAAGACAGGATTGGACAAACAAATGTGAAATTATTTTAAAAAAAAGATTTAAGGTGAACAAAAGTCATTACAGAGAGATAGAGAACTCTTCCTTCAGTAAATACTTTCCATTTTTTTGCAAGCTGCTCTTTGTAAACATGAGGGCTAGAAAGCTATTTGTGAAAAGAAATGAAATGAAAATTGAGATCCTCAGAATGTTATAATGCCTTGTACATGTGACTCAGCAACAATGCTATACATCTTGATGAAATAGATACAATGCTGCCAGTGAATACTGATTAACATCATTTGGGGGGGGAAAAAGTCCAGTGATTTAGTTGTTCAATGGACAGAAAAATTTACACACGCAGGACGCACACACAAACAGAGAGAGATATATATATATGATCACTAGGGTTTTGGCACAGCTCTTCTAACATTTATCCAACACTTGAACTTCCTTTCTGTGTTTGGCAGTCTTAAACAAAACTGGCTCTACCAAATGTCAAGCATGTATTTTCATTTACATCTGTGTATATCCGGGCCCAGAGCAGCAGTTTGAGAGAGTTGCATTTCCATTTATAATTTCCCTTGCATTTTATTTGTGTTAAAAGTTTAAAAAAAGAAGAAGAAATGGCATAAGGTTTATACATGTAAACACAAACGGGAGTCAAAGAATTCTTAGCAGTAATAGAACTTCTATCCTTCCAAACACAGGAAGCTAATTTTTGGCTCTTCTGGTAAGTGCATTCCTTCTGTCATAAGGGCATATTTGTGACGGAACATCTCATTCTTGCTTTCAGCAATGCTTCCTAAACTTTTCAGATTTCCCAGCCCTTTTAAAATTTTCTCTGGGCTTCCCCAACCATTTTGAACCATCTGTTTCACAGTTGAATATACAAAGAACTGCACACTGACTGCCTCCTGTCAAATGCAAAGATTAATGGGTTGGAGCATAGTTCAAGTAAGAATTAGAATATATCTTTCTGACCATTACTATTACCAAATCCTATTATCAAATCCAGGGAGACGTATTTAAAACTATTTTTAAAAAAATAATATGGCCTTGCTGTGTCGTAGCCGAGACTCCCCCTCGTCCTCCGGGGAAAAAAAAATCCAGTTAGACAATTTGGACCAAACAAAATGTACAAAGGAATATGTGAGCTTTCCAGTTTTCTGAAACTCTTTATCAAACTGTAGAAAAAGTGTAAGATGGTACCGTAGATTTCTGTAGTTTTTATTTGTGAAAATTGAAAGGCCGTAGATTATGGTCTATGAGATTTGCAGTTTAGGTTTAGCCTAAAGATAGAGTTAGAATACTAAACTGCAGTATAGGTTATTCAAAAACTCAAAGTGATTGGAAAGATGCTCAAATGGAAAAATAAGAGATGCTTTAAAGATGCTGTGTTTTTTGAGATAGGTGCTTTAATGAGTTGCAGGTTGATGCTGCATTTGCATTGCTTGCATTTGCATTTTGTTAATAGCCAACGAGAATATTTATTGCAACTTTTCTTCAACTGGAATACTTCAGGATACAGGAGAACAATACTGAGTATCTGTAGCCCCTGTTTTCATTCCATATATTATTCTAGTAAGGGCTAATAGGGGTTATAATTAGTTATGACTTCTAGCAACTGGCTGAGAAAAGTTAGTTTAACATAGAAAGGGGCTGAAGTTCTTCCAGATGTAAAGACTAAAAGGAGTCCTTGACTTATGACCCGTCTCTTAATGACCATTTAACATGGTGGGGCCATAATAGGTGCTTTGCAGCCTGCAAAGTACTTCTGGCTTTTGTAAAATGTGCCACCACCACCCCTCAGGGTCATTTGACTACATTTCGGGGGCTTGGCAACTGGTCCTGCTTTATAACTGGTTGCAGCATCCCAGGGTCAAATGCCGATCATTTGTGATTTTTTTGCTGTCCTTTGGCATTTTCCCCTGCAAAAAGCACCCATTCGGAAGTCATGTGGGTACCTTGACTTACGACGGTAACAATTTACAACCAGAAATATGATTCCAGTTTCAGTCGTAAGTCAAGGACTGCCTGTAGAATGGAGGGGGAAGAAAGTGCAGGAGGGAATGGGGAAAAGATGAATAGGATAATTTTTAAAATGTACTACAGATTAATAGGGGAGTCTATCATTTCAGATAGTTTGGTGCATGTGCAACTATAGCAACTTTCAGTAATATAAATTCATTTTATTTATTGGAAATATATATTGCAACAATGTGCTGCTGATATATATGTAAGGGGGGAGAGAGAGAGAAACAAAATTATATCACACTTAATACAGTATCAGTACTTTATTAATGCTGTAGTCTTATATTTGAAATGTGTCATACTTCAGTTCCCATATTCCCAAAGCAATAAGGTCAGCATTAGTGCTAACTGGGAATTATGGGATATGAGATCCAAAACATCTGGAGGAAACCAGATTGTGGGAGGCTACTACATGTATTCATGTAGAAGCAAATTACATTGAACCTAGTGAAGCACATTTCCAGGTAGATACAAATTGAATTTTTCTACACTTGTTCCAGTTGGAAATCACTATTCATATATAAACTTGACATTGTCACCATGGTCAAAATCTAGCCAGCATTCTATTGGATTTTATTACTTTTTATGTAGGAGGCCTAATTAAGTTTCTTGTTTTTCAAAACTTTCCTGGACCAGTGCTTAGTGAAGTTTTGTAACAATTTTCCCTGACATACTCGTTGTTAAACAATGCCATACTTTATTAATCAAATTATCTAGTCCATTATTCTAGCTTTATTAGTGCCAATAGATGAGAATATATGTAGCTCAGGGTTGAACTGTGGCAATCTTGGTGCTGTCCGATAACAAAACTTCAACCAAACACAACTCGGAGAACGTCAAGGACTCCATAGATCTTCTAGGTCAGTGGTTCTCAACCTTTTTAATGCCGCGACCCCCAACCGGTCATAAATCAAGGACTAAACCGGTTGTAAGTTGAGGACTAAACCGATCATAAGTTGAGGACTAAACGGTCGTAAGTCGAGGACTACCCAACCGGTCGTAAGTCGAGGACTTTCCCTGCCCGGGAGTGCCGCACATGGTGGTTCCACCTCCTGCGCCAGCCAACACGTAGCTGGCAAGCGGCAGAGACGGAGCAGGCCGACCACCAGCTGGCCCAACCCAAGGGAGGTAAGGCACCCGCCCGAAAAGGGGAAAAAAATGGCGGACAAAAAAAAATGGCGGACAGCCTTGCTTGGCGACCCCCGTGAAATGGTCGATTGACCCCAAATGGGGTCCCGACCCATAGGTTGAGAACCACTGTTCTAGGTGATGTAATTTGAATCTACCATCTCCTCAAAAGTTTCTGTAGTCACAAAGCCTCTTGATTAATTGAGATGCCTGAAAAATAACTTCCCAGAACTGAAATAAGAAACAGGAATGAAGTGCATATTGAACAGTGGTGCAAAATTTACAATGTGTATGGCTGTTGAATAGCACACCATGTCTTTCAGAATGTATGTATATTGTTATATTCCTGAAAACCATTGAAACTAGTTGTAGGACCTAAAATGTTCTATGAAAATCAATTTCAGAATAATTTTCTTGTGAGATAGTCTGCTTGTAATATACAATACCAGGTTGTTTATATTTTTCCTTTGGGAAAAATGACTTATGATATAGTTTGTATGAATAATGGGAAAACTCCTTCTTTATAAATCTTTTTTTTTCCTTCCCAGTGTTTTTTCCAAAGTGCAGGGTCTGCTTTGTGTTGATCCATTTGGTTAAGGAAACCTTTAAAATATGGTATTTCACTGGATTCTCCTTTTCCTACTATTTTTTCTTATTATTTCAGTGCTGCTTGCACTTAATCTCCCTTTTATTGAAATTCCGTATGTATAAAGAATTACTTTTAGTGCACTGCTGCATTGTTAGGAAGTGAGACAAGGTTGTTTTCTGGTATAAATTTTGTTTTGCTTATATTTGTTTTCTTATAGCTTCTCTCTTTTTAAAAATGATTTTTTTTTAGAATGAATTACTGATGTCCTAACTGAAAAGATGGAAAGGGTGAACTTTTAAATGTAGTCTGAAAAGCACGGGTTAATAAAGTAATATTGAATTTATATAGCCCTTAGTTGAACTTGTATTAAGTGATAAATGTCATAAAGAGGTAATTTCAGCTGTCTTTTTGCAACAGAAAGTTTAGGTTTTTTTCATAGATTAATGGTATTCTACTTTAGTTATAAGAGAGAAGCAAAATTATATCAAAATACAGGCTCCTAATAGTACAATTGCTTATGTGATGGTTGGAAACAGACTTGTAGATCCTATATATTATCTCACTTTGTTCATTCTATTACAGGTTCTTCTGAAATACAGTATTTGTTAAATGAAATAAATGACAATTCCTTTCCTCCCTAATAATTACCTGCAAATTGAAGAAATCTACTATGATAAGATTAGAAGTAGCTATTGAAAATAAAGGAATGATAAGAGATGCAAATGACTGCAGATAATGCTTCCAGAAAGCATGTTTGCCTTTGAAGCTTTGCCAATTGGGACTTTGGTTATTTGGTAAATTTAACTCTTTATGTAATGCCTAAATATTATTTCTCTCTTTTCTTTTTTCAT
>NW_015387022.1:150382-194766 GCF_001527695.2 Protobothrops mucrosquamatus | reverse complement strand
TTCATCTCTGTCCATTTGCCTCATCCCTTTGTTTCACCCCCATTCAGTTTTGTCCCCTACCTTCGTTTCCATCTTGGGCCGATATTTTATTGCATTTATTGCATTGCATTGTGTTGTTTTCTTTATCATTCTTCTATAAGGACGGAAAACTATTTGGAAGATACCTGTGTATATCTTTGTATTTATATTTATAGTTATATGTACACTACTATCTAGTATAACAGGTATATTGTGAATACAATAAAGAGCTTAGAACAATCAGAGGAATAACATAGAGAAGGAAACTTAGTGACCATGTTTTCATTCCATTCTCCAACATTACCAAGCAACTAATTGAAAATCAAGGCAAGAATACAGGCAGTTTTCGACTTACAACAGTTCATTCAGTGACCAAAGTTACAACTGCACTGAAAAAAGTGCCTTATGACCATTTTTTACACTTATAACCATTGCAGCGTTCCCACAGTGGTGTGATCAAAATTTGGATGCTAGGCAAGTGATTTGTTCATGACAGCTGCAATATCCTAACATCCTAGGATCACCTTTTGTGACCTGATGAGCAAAGTCATTGGGGAAGTCAAATTCACTTAACAACCCTGTTACTAAGTTAATGACTACAGTGATTCACTTAACAACTTTGGCAAGAAAGATCGAAAAAAACGGAGCAAAATTCATTTAACAACCGTCTCGTTTAGCAACAGGAATTTTGGACTGGTCGTAAGTCGAGGACTCCCTGCGGTCTTTGTACTATGGGTCTGTATAGTTCTGTTTGTCAAATCCTAAATGGTAGAATAAAATCCTGGATAGTGGTTTCTATGTTCAACGGCTTTCTATTTAATCATTTCCATGTGTCCGACTACTGAGAAATAGATGGGAATAAGTAGCTTTGAAAACTTAGGAACTTGTTTTGTTGCTATCCTGTAATCATCTCTTTGGCACCAGAATTTTCAAGGGTTATTATCATTCCCATACATTGTGCTGAGTTTTACTGTTTGTGGAGTCCTTTATAAGATCATACGTTTTCCTGGGTTCTTAAACACTGTTTAAGGAAATTGCTTAAATTTCTAATGGCATTTTCATGATCAGTATTGACACTTGAATGTGATGCTATAATTCATTATGGATGCTTATTCTGTAAAATAATCTATGTAATGTATGTGAACAATAGCATTAACCTGGCTTTTCCTTCCATGTCTTATGGGAACCCTAGCGCTCTCTCTCTCTCTCTCTCTCTCTCTCTCTCTCTCTCTCTCTCTCTCTCTCTCTCTCTCTCTCTCTCTCTCTCTCTCTCACTCACTCACTCACTCACTCACTCACTCTCACTGCAATGATGTATTAAGGTTGTACTGCCAACTTTTAATGAGATTACTAATGTGGCGTAGCTGTGTAGCAAATTATTAAATGCTATACCATATGATTATTCAGTTTATTTTAGCAAGTTGAAATTTTTTTCCTCATTATAAATCAGGCTATGCTAAAATAATAATAATAATAATTAAAATATTATTAGTAATAATTGAAAGTTAAATGAAGGTCAGCATTTGAACCCTCAATCATACAGAAATGATCAAATCAGAAAATATTGAATTCTATACTGAAGAAAATTGAGGAAGGGGACGGATGAAAGAAGTCTTCTCTCTCCTTAGTTTTTAAGAATAATATTTTTAGTATTATTCCTCTCAGTTTAGGAATGCTTGCTGTGCAGCTCTTTTTTGTGCCTGATACCAGTTTCTGTTGTGCTGATAGCTAATTTTGAGAAAATTAAAAATATCAACTTTAGGAATTCATTATCTAAGGTTTAATTACCTGAGCCTCGTTCTACCTAATATTTCATGGCCTACTAAGCCAAATATCAAGGCATTATTGCTAGTTTGGCAAGAAACTGGCAAGCTCAACTAAAATAATGATCAAGACCACCTGCTCAAAATGCTCTGATTGAACCCAATGAATAGTGCTTTGTTTAACTTTGTAGGGAATGCTATGTCTAAGAAATGTTTTGTTCAGTCTTTGTAGGCGATGGTTGTAGGGCTTTTACAAATGATTATTTATAGGCTATAGGGCAGGGGTCCCCAACCCCTGGTCCGTGGACCAGTGTCGGGCCGCAGCATGCCAGCAACCGGTCTGCACAAACAAGCAAAGCCCCATACGCGGGATGCAGGAAGCACACAAAACCACGCCCCCTCTGGTCCACAGAAAAACCTCTCTCCACAGAACCGGTCCCTGGTGCCCAAAAAGATGGGGACTTCTGCTATAGGGGATAGTTTGAGATATCATTTTAAAAGCTTCTTTAGGATTTCCCTTACATAGGTCCATTTTATGGTCATAAAGCATGAATAGCATTGTGGCATTTTTGTTTTTTGTCATTATACCGTGACACTTATTAAATAGCATGAATTGATATTGTTGATGGCATTATGGATTTTCTCAACAGGTAGTCCTCAACTTACAACTACACAATTAAACTCTATTTTTTTTAGCTAAGCGAGACAGTTAAGTGAGTTTTGCCTCATTTTACGACTTTGATGATGCAGTGGTTAGAATGCAGTACTGCAGGCTAATTGACTGCTCACTCCAGGAGTTTAATCGTGAGTGGCTCAAAGTTGACTCAGCCTTCCATCCTTTCGAGGTCGGTAAAATGAGGACCCAGATTGTTGGGGGCAATATGCTGACTCTGTAAACCGCTTAGAGAGGGCTGGAAAGCACCGTGAAGCAGTATATAAATCTAAGGGTTATTACTATTGCTTTCTTGCCATAGTTATTAAGTGAATCACTGCTGTTGTTAAGTTAGTAACATGGTTGTTAAGTGAATCTGGCTTCGCCATTGACTTTGCTTATCAGAAGGTTGCAAAAGATGAACACACGACCCCGGCACACTGCAATCGTCATATATATGAGTCAAGTTGCCAAGTGTCTGAATTTTGATCACATGACCGCAACAGTCGTAAATGTGAAAAACAGTCATAAGTCACTTTTTTTCAGTGCCGTTGTAACTTTGAGCAGTCACAAAATGAACCGTTGTAAGTTGAGGACTATCTGTACTCAGCAATATTATAGTCTCTTCTATTCAGGAATGGGCAGGAATTCTGTTTCTTGATAACTCTATTGAATTAAGTCAAAAGACAATTAAAAAGTGACCTCATAGTGTTTTTTTCTCAAGGGGTTTAGAAGAATTCTGCTTCCCTTCCAAATGGGTTTCTAATGATGATGATAGTATTTTAAACTTGTATGCTGCCCGACTCTCAGTGACGCCAAAGAACTTTTTTTTTAATAACAGATGCACAAATAGTTATTTTAAAATAGTTAAGATTTATTTCTTTTATTTCTTTCTCTCCTAAAAAGGCTCCTAATATCTAATCAATTAATCCCCTTTGGCGAGATTTAATTATATATACTCTGATGGGGAAAATAAATCCAAAATGGATTAGCCCAGCTCTGCTCACTAACCCAATTGAAGACATGAGCCATTTTGAAATTTAGCACGCATACTATATAAGAATGACTCAGCTTTGTAACTTCTTTTGGATTCCAACTATTAGAAAAAGTCTACTGGAAAAAGAACTTTAAACAAGATTTTGCTGTTTATCATCAAAATAGCCACAAAATAGGATTGATAAAAGATACCCACCTGAGTATTACTGTTTTCATTATGAAACGTCTTGCTGATATTCTATTCTGTAGCTATGTGTTAAAAAAATATGGCTTGGGACATTATTTTCAATTCCTTTCCATACTAGGGGTCCCCTGAAGCTGATTCATATATACAAATTCTTTGTTTAGTTATTTTAGTGTCCACTAGGATGATTGTTTTTGCTTACGTCAGCCTGATTAATCACCAAACTGAGAAGATAATGTCAGCAACAATAAATGAAGTATCTCATACAGTTAGTCCTCAGTTTATAATCTTTTAATTTAATGACTGTTTGAAGTTACAACAGCACTGAAAAAACTTGACAACTATTTTTCTCACTTACGAACCCTATGGTCACGTGATCAAAATTTGGACACCTGGCAATTGGCATTTATGATGGTTGCAGTCTCCTGGGGTCATGTGATCACTTTTTGTGAACTTTTGACAAGCGAAGTCAATGGGGGACCCAGATTCACTTAACAACCATAGAAACATAGAAAACCATGTTACTACCTTAACAACTATAGTGACAACTGTAGCAAGAAAGATCATAAAACGGGTAAACTCACCTAACAACTGTCTTGCTTAGCAGCAGAAATGTTGGGTTCAATCGTGGTCATAAGTCAAGGACTACCTGTATATTAAACTAAAAATTACCTAGTCTCTTTAAAAGTAACACGATAACCTTAAAATCACTAATCCTATTCTGAGTATACATTACTCAGCATTGTGATTTTCCTAGCAGGCAATCTTATCTTTATATTTTGTATTTCTTATGCACAATCCTTATTAAAAGAATTATTTCTTTTCAGATTTTTTTTTACTGGGCATATTGGAATATTTTCTCTCTTTACACAACTGATACCTCATTTCCATTTTAAATAAAGCAAGCGATTGTCAGTTGAGAACAGGATAAAAGACTTTAGTATTTAGGGTATAATCTATCCCAATTAATTCTATTTCTTTGATTCTCTCCCTCTCTCCTCCACCTTTTCAAGGACTAATCAGCCCTTATCTGAAAGTTTGACTATTTTAAAACTCAAAATTAGTAACTCTTGACAAAAGCTAACTATATGTTGATAGGTTTCAAGCGTGTGAGCTTCCTACTGTTTTAAATCCTGCACAACATGCAGTACACAGCTATATCTTCACACGTCTATGCTAATTCAAATTTTTCCTACCTACGTTTCACAGCAGGCTGACTGAATTTCCAGTCTACTTCACTCCCCTTAGTTCTGGCATCTTCCCCAGTGCTGTTCACATGATAGTAATAGCAACAGGAGCAGCAGGAGCAATCCTCTAAAGAGGAGGTAGCTTGGTGTTATTCCAAAATGGAAGACTGGCTCTTCAAAGGGGCAAGGGAAATCAGCACATGGGATGAACACTGTTTTGGAACCTTTCGGATGGAAATAAACTTACTCACTCATAGATGATAACCCTCCCAGGAGCTTCATGCATATCAAAACAGAAACCATATTATCCTGTGGTGGAAGGTATTATCATAATCAAGAACATGGTCCAGTTGATTTGAACAATACACAAAGCAGGCAAAAGACAACACCAATTTAATTTCATAGCGGGAAATGGCTTTCTGTGGACAGATTCACGTCAGTAGAATGTAACTAGCCTTGTTCCAAACTCAAGAAGAAATGAATGGGCTTATTGACCAAAAACAAAAAAAAAAGTGAAATAAAAAATCTAGAACATGTCTTACATGCTTGTGCTCTGAAACAACTGTCTCTGGTTATGTGGTAAGTGATTTTTAAGAAGGATGTGCTTTTAATAGAGCAGCAGTTGAAGGGTGAATAACATTATTGCCATCTACTGATTCACTCCCTTGAGACCCAAAACAGTGCAGGTATTAAGATCTATGAATACCCTCCTTTGATGTAAACAGTCACAGAGGAATCTGTCAGAGTTGTCTACTTTGATAACTTATCTGTACTGTCTTACTTGCCTCTTTATTAAATCCAGAAAACTAACTTATCACATAAGTAATAGAGAGACTTTTGTCTGTACAAAGATAACCATGGGAGCTTGGTAAAGGAAGTATAATTTTGGGAGACAATTTTTAAATCACTTTAAGGCTAGTAAAGATTTACAGTCTCTCACCCTTACCAAAATGATGAGAATGGTAAGTGTGGTGGCACAGTAGTTAGAATGCAGTATTACAGGCTAATTCTGCTGACTGCTGGCTGCCAGCATATGGGCTTCTTGATAAGCCTTCAAATTATAACGAAAAAGAGTTTAAGAAAAAGTTTCAACAATTGTAAGTATTCAACACCTGCAAATTATAAATTATGTTATTGTAGAGTCTGAGATAAAAATAAGATGGTGATAGGATTCTTTCATATTTGAAATTCCTTTCTACATACAATCCTGTCACGTTATTTCTCTTCTGATCCAGTCACAACAGTAATGTTGTGCCTTTGATCAAAGAGAGTTGTAGAAATATGAACAGGTTTTATGAAAGAAATAATTGTGAAGAACTTTATTAATATTTTTTACTTCAGGCATTGACATCCCTTTATAAAAACCACTATCATTTATTTACATTTTCTAAGTATTCTTGCCTTTTATGTTAACCATCTCTTTCTATTTCAAGACTGCTATTTTAGTGTTGCTATTTAACTTTAGGAAAAAGATTTTGCCAAGTGAGTGACTTTGCTTCAAATAGTAGAACCCATGTTAGAAAATTGCCCCTTGCCCCCAGGTCTTGTCTGTTTCTATTATATAATGTAAACTAAGAAGAAATATTTTCTTGGTATGTGCTGAATGTATCTCTAGACTTCTTTGTTGCACATTATGGAGGTTTGTAGAAGAAAGATGTATGAGAGGAGACATACAGTACATGTTGGTTTCCATGCTAATCAGCATTAATGAAATTTTTCATCAGTCTTGTAGACCTTGACACTGAACATTAACAAGGGGCAGGGTTTATCTAAACTCCCATTGAATGGTGAACTAAATTGTATTTTTCCCTCCTTTACTGGAGGGAATGATAAAATTATTATTACATTTTATGGAAAAGAAATTGCTTTTGGATTTTCTTCTTCAGTTGAATAGTAGTAGCCGTAGGATTTTTCCATTTATCTTAATTCTGTGATGGCTGATTGATGTACTTGCAGTTCTCGACTTACAACCATTCGTTAGTGACCGTTCAAAGTTACAACAGCACTGAAAAAAAAGTTACTTATGATCATTTTTCACACTTACAACCATTGCCGCATCCCCATGATCACAAGATCAAAATTCAGATACTTGGCAACTGGTTCATATTTGGTTAATTTGTGCTGATGAGAAGCATTCTATGTTTCCTTTAACAGAATAAGAGAGGATTTGAAATAAGAACCAGTGGCACTGTAGCTTGAAACTATATAGCTTATCTTCACAATTTCTGATATTTAACATATGTGCAAATTCAAACTATTTTGACTATATTTTGGTCTCTTTACCTTTCAAGCAAAATTCCAGACTTTCAACAGGGTACCAAAATCTTCAACTGCTCAAAAAGTAAAATATTGTTTTAATTCTTTTTAAAAGTGTAGTAAAATTTAGTAAAAGTGCCCAGTATTACTACTATTCTGCCTGTAATCCATTCCTTTGATTAAAAAAGTAATCTTTCCATTCACTGTTTCCATTGCAATAATTGCTCATCCAGTTCTGAAATCATTTTTGAGAACAGTATTTATGTCTTTATACTTTTCTATACTAGTGCATTATTTTTGAACTAGACGAGATAAATAATTTAACAGTTTTAAAATAATATAAATGATATGTTCCTCTGTGATGAAGGAATCAGATAATCTTATGTGTTTGCTTAGGGGAGCCTGTATCTTGAGACTTTTATAGCATAATATTAAGGCCCTGAGATGTCTTATTATACCAATACCCAGAAGATTGCTTTAATGAGAAGTAAAGGGTCTTTTTCCAATTACAAGAGAATAACTGTATTAAGTTTCTGTGTTATGTCAACCTGCTTTGATTTGATTACTGCAAAAGAAATGGATTTATCTGTCAGTGTTACTTAATTAAGCCTTCTCATTGATGCTTTGCAGACTAATATAGTGTGGTTTGCACATTTAAGTCTAAATACAAAGAAAATTGACTGAAAGCTTAGGCACGAGCTATGAAGATAACGTACAGGACTGATTGCTTACCATTTTTCTAGATCTGTGGGTAAAATTATAATATGCTAAAAGGGTCCAAATGTTGTGAACCTACAATTAAAACTGCTTAAGAGCTGCAAAAGAGCATTTGCTTATGTCATGATAAAGGTTTGTTCTTATTGCCATTCCTAACTTTCCTTTGCCCTACATTGTATGTCACGTAACAGAAATTCAGGCCCAGATAAAAATATGAAGCATTTTGCTTCAAAAATGCAGTTGATTTAACAAATATTGAAAGAATTCAACACTCCTGATCTTGTAATGTAGAATCATTGACATGTTCATAGAAACATTTCTGAGCTTCTGTTTATTATTCAGATCAAGATGTTTTCTCTATACGCATCTTAAAATAAGTAGAGAAAATAGAACACTAAGGCTTTCTGTGATATAGAGTACAGGTAGTCCTCTACAACCGTTTATTTGGTGACTGTTCAAAGTTACAACGGCACTGAAAAAAGTGACTTAGGACTGTTTTTCATAGTTACGACCTTTGCAGCATCACCATAATCATGTGATCAAAATTCAGATGCTTGGCAACTGGTTCATACTTACAACCATTGCTGTGTCCCAAGGCCATGTGATCACCTTTGCTAACCTTTTAATAAGCAAAGTCAATGGGGAAGTCAGATTCATTTAACAACCGGGTTGCTAAATTATCAACTGCAGTGATTCACTTAACAACTGTGGCAAAAAAGGTCGTAAAATGGGGCAAAAATCACTTAACTGTCTCACTTAGCAACAGAAATTTTGGCTCAGTTATGGTCGTAAGTTGAGTATTACCTGTATAAGGCTTGACTATCAAGTGATCCACTGGGAATCAGATGGAAGTATCAAATGGAAGAATTTAAAGAAATCTTCAAACAATAGTTGAATTTTGAGAACTTTTAAGGAAACATTGAATTTCACCTATGAATCCCATTATTTTATTACAATTTTAAATTATATTAACAATTCATAGCCCTATCAATCCCAAAATACCCCAAGCAGAAATATTTTTCTGCCTAGAGACCAGGCGGTGTGATTTTTATTATTATTTATTTGTCAAATTTATATAGCCACCTGTCTCACAAAGAAAATCAGAATCAGAATAGAGCTGGAAGGGACCTTGTAGGTCTTCTAGTCCAGCCCCCTGCTCAAGCAAGAGATCCCGTACCATTTCAGACAAGTGACTGTCCACTCTCTTCTTAAAAACTTCCAGCAATGAAGCACCTACAACAGCGGTTCTCAACCTATGGGTCGCGACCCCATTTGGGGTCGATCGACCATTTCACAAGGGTCGCCAAGCAAGGCTGTCCGGCATTTTTTTCCCCTTTTCCGGCGGGTGCCTTACCTCCCTTGAGCTGGGCCAGCTGGTGGTCGGCCTGCTCCGTCTCTGCCGCTTGCCAGCTACGCCTCGGCCGGCGCAGGGGGCGGAACCACACATGTGCGGCGCTCCCGGGCAGGGAAAGTCCTCGACTTACGACCAGTTGGGTAGTCCTCGACTTACGACCGGTTTAGTCCTTGACTTACGACCGGTTTAGTCCTCGACTTACGACCGGTTGGGGGTCACGGCATTAAAAAGGTTGAGAACCACTGACCTACAACGTTTGAAGGCAAGCTGTTCCACTGCTTAATTGTCCTCATTGTTAGGAAGTTTCTACTTAATTCCAGGTTGCTTCTCTTGATTTCCATCCATTGCCCTCTGGTGCTTTGGAAAATAAATTGACCCGCTCCTCTTTGTGGCAGCTCTCAAATACTGGAATACTGCTATCATGTCCCCCGTAGTCCTTCTTTTCTCTAGACTAGGCAAACCCAAATCCTGCAACCGTTCTTCATGTTTTTGTCTCCAGGCCTTTAATCATCTTAGTTGCTCCTCTTTGTACTTTTTCCAAAGTCTCATCATCTTTGTAATGTGTTGACCAAAACTGGATGCAATATTCCAGGTGTGGTGTTACTACGGCTTCTTAAAGCGGAAATAATTCTTTATGTGATTTTGATTCTATGCCTCTGTTTATAGAACCAAGGATTGCATTAGCTTTTTTGGCTGCTGCTGCACACTGCTGACTCATGTTTAAGTGATTGTCCACTAGGAGTCTAAGGTCCCTCTCACAGATACTGTTTTTGAAGCAGGTTTAGCCTAATCTGTACTTGTACTTTTGGTTTGTCTTGCCCAGGTATAAAACCTTGCTTTGCTCCACATTAAATTTCATTTTGTTGGATAGGGCTCATTGTTCAAGTCTGTCAAGATCTTTCTGGATCCTTGTCTTCTGGGGTATTGGCTATAGGTATTGGCTATTCCTTCCAGCTTAGGGTCATCTGCAGATTTGATGAGTTCCCCTTCTATTCCCTCAGTACAACAAAACTAAAACAATAAATACTTAGACTAATTATCATTGATTCAAAATATTAACAACTGAAAAAAAGCTAAAAACTAGAAGTAACAAGTGATGTTAATAACAATAGAGCCACTTCACTAGTTTGCCAGTCCTCTGGACTTCATTGGCACTACCATGTATTGAGGGACGTTCAGAAGCTCAAAACTGATGGAGCCAGATTCACCTTGGAGGGTGGGGGGGAAGAAGACTATTCCATAATGCAGCCTTCACAGCAGAAAATGTAGCTCCTTAGACCCCTAACATACCCTCTCTGTTGGATCTGGTGAGGCAGACAGATGAAATTGGAGAGAGGCAGTCCCTCAAATAACCGGGTCCCATGCCATGCAAGGCATTAAAGTTCAACACCAGCATCTTGAATTGGACCCAGAAACAAGCTGGCAGCCATTGCAGTTCACGAAGCAGAGGTATAATGTATGTTCCACCAAAAACATGCATAACTCCATATCAGTTTGCACCAGGTAAAGTTTTCAAGGGCTGCCCCATGTAGAGAACATTACAGTAGTCCAATCATGAGGTGACCAGCATATGCATGCCCATGGGTAGGCCCCCTTGATCTAGGAATGGGTACAAGATGAAGTGGTGCAAAGGCCTTCCTAACCATGGCTGGCTGGCTGGCTAAATCTGGTTTACACCAATAGTAAAGCTTTCCTTATCTTTCTTACCTTGCAAGCCATCTTTCACTACAGCCATGCACATCACACATCTTGGTCTTACTCCTTGCTCCATGTTGATCTTTTTACTTTGTGTTCCAATTATTTTCATGCATGCTTTACATCCACCTCAGCAGCCAATCTTCCATAATTCAAGCCTTTTTACTTTTATCATACACTTCATCTAAATGAACAAACTATAATGAACTTTCGCATATTGTACCTCTTGATGAACTGTTAAAGATCAAAGTCATTTCAGCACATCCCCTTCCTGGCTTTAAAACCATGCTAATTTCTAAAATTTGGGTTTCCCAAATTTTGCTCATCATGTCTCATAATTCTTCCAAACATTTTCCCAGACTCTCTTAAGCAATCCCCCCTCCCCTGTAATTAATATCCATTCTCTCTGTGATGGAACCCCTTATGTCATCTTTGAATAAGGGTTAAAAAAAACAACCCTGATATAATTGTTTTTAGTGCCTTGAAAGTAATAGAACTGATAGATGCATTTCCAGTTTTCCTTTTAAATATCTTTCAAAACAGTCTGTGGCACACAATCACTTCCAGTAGTCTCAATCTCTTCTTTCTAAATTTGGGTAGAAATTGATGCACTCATCTTCTCACCACCCCCCAAAAAAGAACCTTATTCTGATTTTGTATTCCTCTTAGATTTATGCAGTTAGAACACTGAACATTTAGGAACCATTTGGAACTGCTCAGATGTACACTATAGCTGGAGAAGAGTAATGATAAAGCAGGTGCATTTTTTCAGGTAGAAATTATAGGTTTTCAAGCTGATGGTCTCAACTGAAGGGTGAAATCAATGTGACACAGTATTTGGAGGTGTATGTGAGTTGGGTTATAGCATGTTTTTACAGTTTTCTGAAAAAAAGAAAAGTAATATTACAGGCATAGGTACTATTCATTTTTATATTTAAGTAGCATATGTTGTCATAATTTAACCTTGAGTTCTTATAGGTAGGCATTACTATAGTAAAGTTTATTTTGAGGGTGGAATTTTCAGGGTTTTTTGGCTAGAATTTATTCATTCCATCACACACAACCAAGAATTAATTCATAATTGCCATTAAATATATCCTGGATTGAAAGGGTTCATCTGCATGAAAATAGTTACATCCCCAAATATTAGGTGGGTTTCTATCCATAACAGAAATGCTTTGTGCTAAATTAACAGATTATATTTATTATAAAATGTATTTATAATCAAGATATGAAAATGTATATTTGATGACAGAATATTACTGATTATACTAGATAAAGAATAATGAGTAAGTTTGATTGTTATGGATTTGCAAATATTATAATAAATGTTGTTGAACTATGACTCTCAAACTCCCTGATTTGTAGTACAGGGAATGTCTTATGATATTCTGTGAATAAAGTTTGAAAAGGTCCACTTTGATTAAACTAGTTAAATCAGTGTTTCTCAACCTTGACAATTTTAAGGCATGTGGACTTCAACTCCCAGAATTTCAAAGCCAGCAATGCTGGCTGTGGAATTCTGGGAGTTGAAATCCACATGCCTTAAAATTGTCAAGGTTGAGAAACACTGAGTTAAATGTTTCTGTGTTTCAGAAATGTTTGAACTCTCCACAGTGTGGCTTTTATTGTTTTCAATTTTTCTGTCATTTGCAGTAGAAGATAATCTGTAGGGGATTTAATGTTTATTCTATAAACATCATTTCTAAATGCTTATAATCCATATGCATTAATAGCAGGTTGAAATTTGACACACCTTATGTTTAATTTATTTTGGAGGAAATAGAATTTTCAGCAAACCAATATGAGAGAGAAGGTTACAAAATGAGTATCAAAGTTGGGAAAGATCAAAAATATTACATGCGGTAAGACTAAGTTCACACTTTACCATGAATAATAAGACCTTAAATTTTTAACTATGATTTATTAAGTAAGACATAACTACTTGAAGGCACGTAACATTCTAACCAAGGTTAAAAAAAAAAAAAGGAAAGGAGTTCCTGAGGATAGGGGACAGTGTTCATCTCCATTTCAAGGTGATTGAGCCAGCATTGTCCAAAGATATTTCCATGATCATGTGGCCAGCATGACACCATGGAGCACTGTAACCTTCCCACCATAGTGGTACCTGTTTATTTACTCGCATTTGCATGTTTTCGAACTGCTATGTCGGCAGGAGCTGAGGTGAGGACAGGAGCTCATCCCATTGAATGACACTTGGGTCTTGAACCTGAGGTGCTGGCTTTCCCGCTGAGAAGCCCAGCATCTTAATCACTGAGCCACTGTGCCACCCTTTGCTAAGCCAAAGCCAAATAGATTTCATAATGGCTTTGCAAGATTTGGGAGCCGAAATTTCCTGTTATATAAACCATGCTAGCTAAAATTTGTATATAGACTATTCGGGTTCAAGAACTGTGCACTTTTGTAGTTGTCTCTCCTAGGTCTTAAATTCAGAAACATCCATTTTTTCATTTCTATTGGGTGCTGCAGTGCAAGTTTCCAAATGGAATAGATGACATGGGGACGGAACCTAGGCATAAAACCTACTGACAGGTAATTCAGAGTTTCATCTGTGATTTGGATGTGCTTTGAATGAAAGTAAAAAAGAGCTAATAATCAGTTACATAACACCCATGATTTTAAAAAGCTGTCTCTAATTAAGTGAATGCGGTGGTTGTTCTGATCTGTCATTTAAATGATTCCCTTTTTTAAAAAACGTACATAATTAAATATTTACCTGGAATGTCTTTCTAACATTATTAGCACTTTAATGTTTCATGAAGATATTAGGAATGATGATGCAGAGAAACACGTTATTAACAAGCAAACCCATTAAAATGCAAGGAAAAAAGAAGAAAAGGGGGAAAAAAGTCTTGGTGAAAGCAAGTCTCTTTTTCAATTGTGCAGTACAGTTTCAAATATATAGTAAAGATAATTCAACTTCATAGTCTGTATCATTTACATGCTTAGCTTTGATAATTTTAGAGGGACTTTTTGTATTAATAGGATTAATATAGTTCAAAATGAATCAATGTCAGATAATATTGTAGCCTCCCTTTTAAATAAATTAATGGCAAGATTTTTCCTGGAAAGTAATCTAAAGTGAAAATGTGTGGATTTAGTAATTTAGATAGATTTAATTCGTACTTACAAAGTGATCATTCTATTCCCTTGTGGGTAACCAGTGTTATGCAAAAGACCCAAAGAGAATAAGAAATAGTTAGACAAGGAATAAAAAGCATAAAGTCAGAAAATAAAAGGAAACATATTTAAATCTAATTTACACCAATGCCATTTAGTTTACCTCTGCACATTCTGCAGACTGTTCTTCCACCACTTCCATACACCACTATGCGTACTGCATTTGTTATTTTAAATTTTCAGTTATGCACTTCAAGGATATCATTAACTTTAATCACAGCTACCTTGATCTCCTCTTTTCTCGTAACCCATTTACAAGTATTCCTCATTTAATGACTGTCTTATTTCAGTGACCATTCACAGATACAACAATGATAAAAAAGTAACTTCAAGACCTTGACAGGTCTATAAAGCAAAAGAAAGCTAAAGTAAGATCAGAACCACAGTTGGGGTTTCAGTTACTGACCACTTTAAAAACCGAGTTGCAAGTCCCATTTAACAAATGACAGTATAAATTGATGCAGAATTATCAAGTGCTATAATCAGGGCTTTTTTTTGTCATAGAACGCCCAGAACGGAGTTCCAGCACCTTTTTTGGATGGTACCCTGTAGGGTAGGCAAGGCAGGTTGTATGACATGTGTGAGTCCTGGCACCTTTTGTTTTTACAAAAAAAAAGCACTGGCTATAATTTAAAGGCAGTGTATAAACCAGAGATTTCTGTCATTTTCTCTATTTAAGCCATATATTTAACCTTAGCCATGTAATTTAATTTACTGGTTATGTGCTATAATCCATCTGCCTACCTCCTTCTATTCATTAAGTTTGCATTTTTAGGAAATCTGAAGGAGTAGACGGATAAAAACAATAGATTCAAGCAATAGCCATAGCAATAGCACTTAGACTTCTATGTTGCTTCGTAGAGCTTTATAGCACTCCCTAAGCGGTTTACAAAGTCAACATATTGCCCCCAACGATATGGATCCTCTGAAGGATGGAAGGCTGAGTCAACCTTAAGCAAGTCAGGACTGGAGATGGACAGAGTCAGCCTTCAATACTGCATTCAAATCACTGCACCACCACACCATAAAATTATATAACAATGCTAATTGGGATTGGAAACTCTTTTGTTAAGCAGCACAATCGTAAGTCAAAAACCTATGTAAACATACCATTTAGCGACAACAGTTGCCAATGTTAAATGAAAATCACATGAGGGCATCATGTAACTGCAGCTTCCTGCTAGCTTTCCCTACTGGCTTCCCCATCAACTTTGCTTGTGGGCAGGAAAGGTTGTAAATTGCAATCACGTGACACAGTGACAGCCCTACGTATAATGTATGGTTGTAACTTACCACTTGTTCAGCATTGTCATACGTTTGAAATGTCGTGGAATGAGGACCACTTATAGTAGTGATAACGAACCTTTAAAGACCGAGTGCCCCAAAACTGCCTTGCCTCCACTCCACCCCCTGCCCTGCCCATTCTGCCCCTGCCCCCACTCCTCCCGTCACCCTGCCCACCCCACCCCCACTCCGCCCATACTCTGCCCACCCACAGGGCCACCCACCACCTCCATGGCCCACCACAGCAGATCTCCCATGCGGCTCTGCAGCGCAATGGCAGCCATGCCCTTCGCCCGCGCCCCGCAGCATCATCTGCGTGCGATGGCATGCAAGGGTGGAGTCTTGTCCCTGCTGCCCGGCTGCCATGTCCTTGGCTGCGCTGCTCCGCACGGGCCACACCTGGGAGTGACTCTCCTCCTGGAGGGCTGCTGGTGAGGAGGGGGCCATGGGGGGAGGTGGGGCTGGAGCGACGGTGCGTGTTCCCACAGAGAGGGCTCGTGAGTGCCGCCTCTGGCACGTGTGCCATAGGTTCGCTACCACTGATCTATAGTATCAACTGACCCATTCACTTTAAAAAGTGAAAGAAGAAATAACACCAAGACCACACGTCTAGCATTTATGCAGACAATAACTGAGGGAAGACAGAGATTTTGAATACATTTCTAAAAAGTATATCACAAACACATTATGAATCAAGAGCATTCCAGAACAAAGTGCACGCAGTTCTTTGTATTCTTCCAAATTTAATACAGTGAAAAATAATTCACTAGGACTTGTTAAGCTATATTTAAAGTTATTCTTACTTTTCTGGATTGGTTCCTAACTGGTCAATCATTGGAGAATTTAAATATATATTTTACTGAGCAGTCAGGTAAGCTATTTCTGTAGTGTTTTAATGTGCTACAAATATATATTGGATGCTACCTTAGACTTTAGAGCTGATGGACTTTTATTTTCTCCTTTGAGCCTTGATGTAACTGCCATAGTGTATCCCCAGGAACACAAGGCACTGTCTAACTACCTATGAACAATCTTAAGTTGCATTTAAAGCAACTACTCTTCCCATTTCATTTTTTTTATTCTGAAAAGAGTTGATCAAATGACGATTCATAAATAACTATTCCAGATTTCTGCAAATTATTTGAAAATGTGGAACAAAGAAGAATACAAGTGAAGAAATTTTATGAGCTTGATTTATGATTCCAAAAAATTCTGGACACAAACATTTCTCTATAGGAAGTAATAAGTCCATCCAGTATCTGCAGAACTAATAGGATTAATATCCTGGGTCAGGGAAGAGATTAATAAAACCCCCACAGGGTACATTTTAATTCATACATCTCAGCAGTATTCATAGGGCCTGAATATTAATTATTGTTACTGTTATTATTGAATTTTGCAGAGTTTTCAGCCATAATTTTCCAAAAGCTCTAAGATGGGTTTCAGCAGTTTTTCTTTAAGATGGTCCCTTTCAGATGTGTTAGGGCTACGCTAACTGAAATTCAAAGCTAATATATTGGTTGCTGGTTTATCATTTTGGCTGTATTTTTCTGCATCTTTCTCTATTACCACATATAGCTGCAGTATGTTATATAAAGTTGTTTGTATCTATATAGCCGCCCTGAGTCCGAAAGGAGAAGGGCGGGATATAAATGTAATTAAATAAATAAAATAAATAAATAAATATGTATTTATTTATAAGAGCCAGTTTGGTCTAGTGCAGGGGTAGGCAACCTTGGCTCTTTTATGACTCGTGGACTTCAACGCTGGCTCAGGAATTCTGGCTCAGGAATTCTGGGAGTTGAAGTCCACGAGTCATAAAAGAGCCAAGATTGCTTACCCCTTAAGGCACCAGGTTAGAAACTGGGAGATTGTGAGTTCTGGTCCACTTAGGCATGAAAACCAGCTAAGTGACCTTGGGCCAGTTACACTCTCTCAACCCAACTCACCTCACAGGTTAGTTGCAGTGGGGAAAATAGCAAAAGGGAGGAAGGAATATTAGGTATGGCTTGCCACTTTGAGTTATTTATAAAAATAATAGGGTTGGGATATAAGCAAATAATAGGGGCAGGATGGCTCAGGAGTTAAAGATGTTGAACTTGTCAGCTAGAAAGTTGACAGGCCGGGTTCAAGATTCAAAGGCCACACAATCGGGTAGCTCCCATTACTTGCCCCAGCTCCTGCCCACCTAGCAGTTCAAAAGCATTCAAATGTGAGTAGATAAATAGGTACCAGCATTCCATATGCCTCGGCATATAGTCGTGCTGGCTACATGACCACGGAAATGTCTTTGGACAACGTTGGCTTCCTCGGCTAAGAAATGGAAATGAGCATAGCCCCCGAGAGTCAGATATAACTGGATAGGAGAAACCTTTACTTTTATCTTTATTAATAAATACATAAAAAATACTAGCACTTTTTTCACTTAATGATCCTTAATCCTTAAATTCTTTTTCTTCTCATTTTCTGAGCACAGTCTATGGCACTTTCCTTGTTCAGTCCCACTGACTCTAATCCCATCAGGCTCCATGCAGAATTATTTCCAGTGTGCATTATTTAATGTTTCTTTACACTGAAGCCCATTGGCCAGTACAATGCCTATTATTTAAGTTTGGAGAGAAGTTAGCGAAACCTTTGTTTTGTCTACATAAAATAATTTGGCGATCCTCAACTTGGATTTGAAGTGAAGTCTCCATGAAGTTCATTGGCTGAGTTTGGGCTAGTCCTTGCCTCTCAGGCTAATTTTTAGGAGCATGATTTGACCAGGCAAAGGAAGGATGGCATATGAATGTAATAACACAATTAGTAGGAAAAATAAACCATTAAGGCATATGATAATATTGCAGATCTTGTTTTTTTATTTCCTGTCCTTTATCTGTTAGGCTTATTTATCTATTAGATTTATATTCTACCTTCTCTCTCACAGCTCATGACAACTTTTTCGTAGACCTTCAGAGCAGAACACAGCTAAGATCTTGGCACATCTTAATTTGGCTTAAGTGGAATATATCTAGACTTAAATAGGACTGTATTAACTAGTGATCAGGGATATTATTTCGCTGGTTAACAATTAATAGGGCCAGCCTTTTGGCTATAATATAGATGAAGTGGTTGCTAAACAAATGGCTGTAAGTTAAGGACATTATACCATCATTTGTTTGGATACATTCATCCTTTTTAATAATACTTTTTAAAATTAATTTTATTATATGTGTTCTTATTAATTATTAGATCATGCTAATCATTTTAATATATGTATATATGTAAGTAGTCTAACTATTGGATATTTTACTGTTTCTGGCCATATCGCTGTAATAAACTGATTTGATTTGATTTGATCAGTTGGCTTATGGTCTTTAACTCAGAACTTTTTTTCAGATGTACAGCATGGCATAGCTAAATAAGCATCTTTATTGCAAACTAGAATGAGCCCATATTGAATAATTGATTGCCTTCCATTCGAAGAGGAATGAAATTCCCTTTTAAACAGCAGATCTAAATCCATTACATATTCAAAATACAAAAGAGATGCTTCTCAAACCAGTCTCTGAAATCTGCTTTTAAGAAGGAATATTCTATAGAAAAGTGGGATAGGAAGCAAATTTTTCATCTAAAAACACTATCTTAAATTTCTCTTATTTGTTTTGCAGTATCATTGGTATTATTGTTGAGGCTATGCATTCCTGTGCTAGGTTTCAATTCAAGTTGAGTCAGTGACTTCCAGCCACTTCTGAAAGACTGGAATAATTTTTATGTGCAAACCTTGGGTTCCTGAGGGTCCAGTTCGTTTCTGCTGTGAATTTAAATGAGTTAATTTAAGTGGTTGGGTCAGAAGCCACTATCATTGTAGTAGCCCTGTGCCTGATTCTTAATTAAAGGCAACAGGAGATTAATTTGAAACATTAATTTAAAAATGCCTATACAAAAGGAAAAAAAATATTGCAATAAAGCCTAAAGAACTTTTTTGTCCCTAGATGTAGAAGACAGAACTAGCTCAGGGTCCTGGGGGAATGGAGGACATCCTAGCCCATCCAGGGTAAGTACATCTAATCTTTTTTTTTATCCCTCACCAGCCTTCCTCTGTATGCAAATTTAAAATCTAAATGGGAATTGTGCACCTGATTGCATAGGAAAATGTACTTGCAAATTTGGTTGTAGAGCAACCTCTTCCCAGGATTGTTTTAGTTTTTGTTTTTTTTTAGATTTTTATCTAATCTCAAAGTTGAATTTGACATTTGCTTTGTTCCTGATTACAAGTAGTAAGAAACTTCATTAAATGCTCTGTGTTGCTATCATTCTTCGATCCATGGTTATCTCTCTTTGTAAGCTGTCTGGATTCCTCCCCTCCCCTTTTATTTGGCTGTTGATTTCTCATTTGTTGTAGGTGGCTTCCCAGATGTTTAATTCCAGGACAAAATATTAAATATGAAGGTGGGACTTTTTGGATGCTAGGAATTTTAACTCTCTAATTTAGTTTACCTTTGTCACTCTTGCTGTCAGTGTATATATATATATATATATATATCTTTCAAATTAGTTATTGAGCAGGAAAAGAAAATTAAGGTATAACATTATACAATACCAAGAAATCAGTACTTCAGAGATATATAAACTATTTTATCTAATATGAACCCAATGTGTGCACATTTGTTCTTATATGCCCAAAGTTCAGGAAAACTAGTGTGAATAGTAACTGTTCAGTCCACTGTTTTAGTTTATCCCAATGTAACTGAATCATCTGAAAGGCTTTGATAAAAGTTGTTATCATTATTTATTAACTTTAATTGCCTTTGTCTTGCCACAGATGACTCTGGGTTGCTTATAATATTAAAGTTATAAGATAGTAAGGTATATGCATTGCACAACTGCTGCAATAATAGGAGTCTGAGATGTTTTTCCATCTTTTTCTTAGGTTGGTATGGCAATAATTTGCAAGTCTAGTCAATTCTTTTATCTTTTGGAATAATTTTAATCGCAGTGTTATGCCAAGTTTAATGGTCAATGTAAACCAACTTGATTATTTGTATTTGTGCATGGCACAAATGCTCAGGACATTTTGTGTTGCTATTTATTAAATTTAAACTTTACCTTTCTGCTACAAAAAGCATTCAAAGCAACTTACAACAAGATAGAAAGCAAAATATAAAATACAGCAATAAGTTCAATGCATAATTAAAATCTGTGTCATTAAATTTAGTTAACAGTTTATAAATACAGTACCTGTTTGTAAAATAAGTGCATATAAGATATGCCGTTCATTTAAGAACAAACCTTTGCAGGGGCGCTCCAGTAACTATTTAGGCTATCCTAAATAACTACAATTGTAGTTATTAGAAATGGAAATGGACAATAGTGTTACATTTTGGCACATATATGCAGACTGCTAACTCTAAAACATCTGAATTTTTGTCCTTCTTTTATGTGTATTCTCAACTTTTTCACTCTATCTTAATTTAGCACTTACTGTAGATAACTGATTGCACTGCCCTAACTTTAAGGTATTGTATTTTCTTTTACAAAAATACATTTTCTATATTTTGTGGACACACTCATTCAATACTATGTTTTGCCAAGAAATGATCTCTGAATCTAAAAAAATTGAGGACATTTAAAGTGCTGGAGAGTCTTTTGACAGTCTTCTCCTAACCGTGATGTGTAAATACACGCATAAGGACCTTCTAGTTTACCAACTGTAAGCCAGGCATCCAACAGCTTGATATTCAAATGCATTATGCTGATGAACTGAAACTCTTCTCATGTTACAGAGATCACATGTTCATTCCCACTAAGAATGTTCAATAGACTCAGGAAGTGTAACATATTAATATCAAAGTTCTTTTGACAGTTGGCAGAAATTAGAAGTGCAGCTGTAAGTAACCAAAAGTACCACCATCTTCATCTGTCTGTTTATATAGAGCTACCGGATCTGGGCTGAAAAATTCCAAATGACCATTAGACAACCGCAAACATATATAGAAAACAAGGCCAATTTTTTAGCAGCTATATTTTTATGATTAACCCCATTATTCTTAAAGAAAGCACTAGAAGTAAAATAAAACTTTTTTTCCAGCTGACAAATAGAAGCATTTGAAGCATTCCCTTTATTTCACTTCAAGTTTCTTGTCTACATAAGATTCAAGACACCTAACAGCCATTTAGTTAGACTATGCAATGTTTTGGATTCAAAAAGAGAATAGTGTTCGATGGAGCACCGCACCTTAGAATTGGATGCAACTAGACAGGGGAAATTTTTACCTTTACCTATTTCTTGGAATATTGTTCAATTTGGAAATTGTGTTAAAACATATATGGAGAGCTGTCTGTAGATTATGAGGTTCTCTGAAGAACATCAGCAAATTCAGAAAAAATGCTGAGCCAGTCTAAAGTAAAATAGGAAATGCAATATTGCTTTGTTTTCAATAAGGAGTTCATAAATTCATTGCTTCTTAGTGAAGTACAATACGTACTATAAACTGCAGTACATAAATCTTTAAGTAAAATTGATCTGAATAAAAGTAGAATGAATTTAAAACAAATCAGATTGCATGGGCAAATTAGTACATCAGACTAGTGGGGAAAAAAAGTGAAAGAGTCAGCACAAACAAATTTATTTCAGCCTGTGTTGGAAATACAAACGTTTCCTTAAATAAAGTATATAATCTTAACTTCCCATGTTTCTCATTATTTGAGACCATAACTGCAAAAACATACATTTCCATTTTTGTACAAGATAGAAAATGTCATTTGTCCTGGCTAATATCTGAGTTATTAACATAAATATGAGTACAGATTTTTAATATGTTAGAATAGCTATCTTCAAATTTCATCAGTCCATTGAAAAAGTGCCTTTCTAGTTATAATGACTGAGAAATATCTAAAAGGTTTGCATGTGTATATTCCATTTAAACTGCTACCAATTTATTTACAGAACTATGGAGATGGAAGTTCTTATGAACATATGACAAACAGGGACCTTGGATCACATGACAATCTATCTCCTCCTTTTGTGAATTCCAGAATACAAAGTAAGAAGAAATTAATGTTTCTATTACGCTTAAATGTTTGTAATTACTTTGCTTTTTGCTTTGAACTGAAGTAATATTCCTTTCATCACCATCAATTCTAAAACAATGCTAATTATGCCATAAAATAAACCAATGTCCACGTTAAAGTTTGCAAATATTTTGCTTAGAATAAGTATCTGCAAATATGTGGCTTGTAATTTGATTTCCTTCATACCTACTTTTAAACAGCCTTAAATCCTCTTGTATTCATCCACCAGATGAAACTAGGGATTCTCTGGAGTAAATTTGAAGTGGGGGGGGGGGGAACCTGGAATATTTAAAGGGGAAAGGGGAGGAAAAAATGTTTGCTTTATAAAGCAAAGACTATTTCTGCAGTGTTTCGGCATAGTCCTTGGCTATATCACCTTGCTTTTAATTTATGTCAATTTGTTTTTCATACATAAGATTTCATGGTTTGAAATGTGACTTAGATATATTTATGGGAAGGGGAGAGACTGTGTTATTATGGCACTTCTATTTCTGTTTGAGTTTATTGTATTCACAAAGGCATACCTCGTCTATAAAATGTTAGTTATTTGTATGTTATTTTTATGCTAGCACATTGTAAACGTAAAAATGATAAAATGGAAAATGTATGAAAAAGCTCAGTGAATCCAAATGGATGTCCCAGTGGATGTGTAGGGTTCGCTATCAGCAATCAGAAACTGTTGTTTTCTTAGCTTAACAGTGTGAATTTGCCTATAGGGACTTTTAATCTCTGGGCAGCAAGCTTCTACATTAAGTCTGACCTTGTCTATAGTGTGTTCTACTTCTGACAGCCTGTGGTGTTTGGCAAGTGTGTGCCCTCACAGTTGGATAATGCTTGGTCACTATCATTCTCTTTTACAGGGATCACTTTCCGTAGTAATAATTCTGGCTGTTAAAAGAAAGTCTTTAATTATTTGCAAGTGCAGATAGCAGCTTTAATCATGCCTGATAAATGAGTTAGGTTAAGATAAATATATGATGTAAAAATATTACTAATCCTTTTCTCTGGCCAAGATCACACCCTTCTCCTTGCACTTGTCAGTGAACTAGCTGAGATGCCTCGGTTTCAAACAACTGAATCTGAGCCAAAGAAAGCAATGAGTTGTAACTGTGATATATCATTCTAGGGCTCATATATGCCCCTGAAATATTCCTTGTCTTTTATTATTAGGAAATATTTGTGAGTTGTTTAACATGAGAGACAGTGTTGAAGCTTGCAGTAATGTGTGTGCAGTCACACACAAGTAATGTAGCTACAGCCCTTTCAAAGAGCTGGTTTGAGCCAAGAAAAGCAAAGAAATTCTGAACCGCCCTTCTTAACTCACACTATTAGATTTGACTGCAGGCAGTGTAAATATAATCTTTCCATGTAACCATGGTCTTCTGTGAAGCCCACTGTGCTGAGTGGTGCTTTCAGGATTGACCTTTTCACTGTACCTTTTGCAACTTTTAAGGTTTATCGCATCCTGTTTTGGCTTATTTTAACAGAGACACTACAGCCTGAAAATCGTTTTTGCCAAGAAAATTATGCTTTTTTTTTGTATAATAGAGTACTTTCTTTTAAGCACGGAGGAGACTTTCATAGCATTTTGAAATATGAAGTCACTACATCCTGATTAGAATTGTTGGAGCATGTAACAGTAGACAGGTTTATATAACACTTGTTTGAAATTTAATTTGGAAATCTAAAATGCAGTATTTTTGTAGTTGCTAAAAACAGTTGTTACTTGCTGTTTCCGTCAGAACCTGCTGCTTGATTTAAAATGACCAATGTGTTTTGTATCCCTGTATTCTAGGCAGTGTATCTCTGTATTTTGTTTTATTTTGGTCTTTTGGAAATGTGAGCCTTTGTAGGTTCGTACAAATGTGTCACTGCAATAAAGTTCTATCTGCATTAAAACCAGTGATCTTTCTTATGCAGTCTACACGTTGTATGTATTGCTAGAGTTTAAGATTTTCCTTGTTAATTACAGCCAGCGGCGGATTTCCGCACAGGCGCAGGAGGCGCGCGCCTGGGGCCTCCACATTTCAGGGGCCTCCACGGCGGTGATCAGATCAGGCGCCCGATTCCTAGGTTTGCTGACCTCCCTCCCTCCCCAGACCCCGCGCGAAATTTCCTCCTCCATCAGCCTCGGCTACCGACGACGCTCGGCCTCACCCTGAAATCAGNCAATCAGAAACTGTTGTTTTCTTAGCTTAACAGTGTGAATTTGCCTATAGGGACTTTTAATCTCTGGGCAGCAAGCTTCTACATTAAGTCTGACCTTGTCTATAGTGTGTTCTACTTCTGACAGCCTGTGGTGTTTGGCAAGTGTGTGCCCTCACAGTTGGATAATGCTTGGTCACTATCATTCTCTTTTACAGGGATCGCTTTCCGTAGTAATAATTCTGGCTGTTAAAAGAAAGTCTTTAATTATTTGCAAGTGCAGATAGCAGCTTTAATCATGCCTGATAAATGAGTTAGGTTAAGATAAATATATGATGTAAAAATATTACTAATCCTTTTCTCTGGCCAAGATCACACCCTTCTCCTTGCACTTGTCAGTGAACTAGCTGAGATGCCTCGGTTTCAAACAACTGAATCTGAGCCAAAGAAAGCAATGAGTTGTAACTGTGATATATCATTCTAGGACTCATATATGCCCCTGAAATATTCCTTGTCTTTTATTATTAGGAAATATTTGTGAGTTGTTTAACATGAGAGACAGTGTTGAAGCTTGCAGTAATGTGTGTGCAGTCAAAGAGCTGGTTTGAGCCAAGAAAAGCAAAGAAATTCTGAACCGCCCTTCTTAACTCACACTATTAGATTTGACTGCACGCAGTGTAAATATAATCTTTCCATGTAACCATGGTCTTCTGTGAAGCCCACTGTGCTGAGTGGTGCTTTCAGGATTGACCTTTTCACTGTACCTTTTGCAACTTTTAAGGTTTATCGCATCCTGTTTTGGCTTATTTTAACAGAGACACTACAGCCTGAAAATCATTTTTGCCAAGAAAATTATGCTTTTTTTTTGGTATAATAGAGTACTTTCTTTTAAGCACGGAGGAGACTTTCATAGCATTTTGAAATATGAAGTCACTACATCCTGATTAGAATTGTTGGAGCATGTAACAGTAGACAGGTTTGAAATTTAATTTGGAAATCTAAAATGCAGTATTTTTGTAGTTGCTAAAAACATTTGGAAATGTGAGCCTTTGTAGGTTCATACAAATGTGTCACTGCAATAAAGTTCTATCTGCATTAAAACCAGTGGTCTTTCTTATGCAGTCTACATGTTGTATTGCTAGAGTTTAAGATTTTCTTTGTTAATTACAGCTGACTGTCTCTACCTGTTTGCTTATGTTAAAAGAGTTGATTGCTTTTCTGAATCTCCATTCATTGACATTTGCAAGACTCTCTTGAGCTCATTTGCAGAAAGTCTAAAAAAAACTAAAAAGCTGGTGCATGCTATCATCGGATAATTCCTATTGTTTATTAAATTGATATGTTTCTCATCTCACTTTTCAAAGTGATTTTGGGAGGTCTTATAATGCCATAAAAGCATAAATATGAAAGCAAACAGCAATTAAATAAAGACTAAAAACTAAGAGCACAAACAGTACCTGGATGGGCTTTAGTCTATCACTCAACTAACCATCTCCAGCATGCTTCCTTCGGGGCCCAAGTCAACTTACAGAGCCAGGGCTTCCTTCGGGGCCCAAGTCAACTTACAGAGCCAGGCAACAAGATATCCCAGACCGTGGGGCCATGGCAAAGAAGGGGGGTTTTTTAGACCCGGCTAGCTGAAATTCCTTGGCCAATGGAGAACTTACGAGGCCTCTTTTGCTGATGTGAGTGGGGCAGGGTAGTCCAATTGGGGCAAGACCGTTCACCATGTCATGAAGGACTTTAAAGCTTAAATTGGACCTGTAAGTAAACTGGCAATCGATGCAGTTTGTGTAACAGCGGTGTTACATGTACCATCTTAGGAACTTCCAGAACTGTCTGCATTACTGCATTATCCTCATTCGTTGTAACAAATGTTGGCCAAGAATGTCAGGAGTTGAACTGCAGTACATTTAAATAAAGTAGGGATGCAGGAGAACTGCATGAAAGAATTTCCTCTTGTCCAAAACATCTGTCAGGTGCACGCAACCAGAACCACTCATGAATAGGCTCAAGTAGATATTTATTGTTGATCATCTATACTACACGAATTTCAGCAGACTGTCTGCCTTCCCTTGGGAAATGGCAGATATAGATCAAGACTTCGACCTCAGACATTCTTCTCCCTAAACCAATTCCAAGCTGGATTGTCTTTTTACTCCCCTCTCCTTCAGCCAGTGATTCCACCACAATGTTTAGGTTAGCCACCCAGAGTTACTGGATGGTAAGATGGGTGACTAATAAATTTTACAACTAAATAAATACCAGTAGTTTGGGGAGCTTTAAAAAAACAAAACACCATGCTGAATTCTTCTTTTTCAAAGTATTCCCTCTCACCTCCAACTCCTGTCCCCGTATCAGGTATGTAACAGAAAGTAATCTTGTCCTTCAGTGGAAGGAAGTCTGAAACCTTTAGATCAGTGTTTCTCAGCCTTGGCAACTTTACAATGTGTGGACTTCAACTCCCAAAATGCTAGCTGGAGAATTCTGGGAGTTGAAGTCCACACATCGTAAAGTTGCCAAGGTTGAGAAACACTGCTTTAGATCAGTGGTTCTCAACCTGTGGGTCGGGACCGCATTTGGGGTCGATCGACCATTTCACGGGGGTCACCAAGCAAGGCTGTCTGCCATTTTTTTTGTCCGCCATTTTTTCCCCTTTTCCGGCGGGTGCCTTACCTCCCTTGGGCTGGGCCAGCTGGTGGTCAGCCTGCTCCGTCTCTGCCGCTTGCCAGCTACGCCTCGGCCAGCGCAGGGGGCAGAACCACGCATGCGCGGTGCTCCCGGGCAGGGAAAGTCCTCGACTTACGACCGGTTTAGTCCTCGACTTACGACCGGTTTAGTCATCGACTTACGACCGGTTGGGGTCGCGGCATTAAAAAGGTTGAGAACCACTGCTTTAGATGGAGCATGGACAACCGATGCTCTGCCCCAGATAACAATATTCTGTCTGTGTATGAGGTCCTAATGAAAGTGTTGTTCTCTCAGATAAGCTGTCTGCTCTGAAACATGGCCTTTTTGTGATTAAGAAATGCTACATTTGCCACCTCAAAGAGATTTAAAAGTGAGTGCATCTGCATGGCAGACTAGAGAGCTTTACCTGAAAGTAACTGAAATGTCTACAAGATGAGATCAGTGAGTAAGAAACTGTAGAACTCCCATAGCTAACTTGTTGAAAGATAATTTTACACAGGCCACGGAGAGACGCCTTTGATCAGGCAAAGCTCTTTTGTACTCAGGCATGATAATTTTAAGGACTGCTTTATATCCTAAACCCTATTGGGCATGCTTTATTATTTAAAAGAAGGATGAGGATTAAAACAATGGTAATTATGGGAGTCATTCTTAGGTTTAAATATTTCACACACATCTGTAGATGCAGTCATTTGACATACTGGTTTAGATTTTTTTCCTTTTCCTTTTTTGTGGTTCTGAATATGTTTGTCAAAGTTTAGAAAATACAATTTCTCTAAGTGGAGTTATCTGATTTAGATTCTTAATATTTAATATTCAGAGATGGAGGGTATGGTTGTTCCATTTTAGCAATTTTGTTTCAGATGCTTTCAGAGTCCTATAATTTTTTTTTTCATATTCATAGAGCTCTCAAAGTAAAGTTCTTTTTTTTTTAAAAAAAATCTCACTATAGGTTTGCTCATAATTATAAGGAATCATCATTCTTATTTAAAAAAAAATAAAGTTCATTCTCTCAATATGTCTAAACTACCTCAATACATTTTAAAAATTGTATTCCGTTTATATTAGAAGTTCCCAAAACGTGGTCACATGACCCCAGGAAACTGCAACAGTCACAAATGTGAGTCAGTTGCCAAGCGTCTGAATTTTGATTACGTGACCATGAAGATGTTGCAATGGTCGTAAGTGGGAAAAATGGTCATTAGTATTTTTTTTCCTGTGATGTTGTATCTTCGAAGATCACTAAATGAACTGTTGTCAGTCGAGGACTACCTGAGGTTACTAGAAATTTTCATAGGATCCTTAAAGTTGTGTGACAACTGTGAATCTACATTGCAAATTTCAATTTCAAATGCTTTTAAATCAATTGAAATAATTAGCTGTGGGAATGAGCAAAACTCTTATTTATCATGATCAGAAGTCAAATTGCATTTCCAAGATGTTGTAGTTCTCCCAATCAACTACTGTACATTCAATTTTGAAGGATAAATCAATGGTGAGCAGTGGAGCCAGTGAGAATTTTTCCATGTTTTCTGGCATTATAACGGAGGCAGAATATATTACTACAGATACAGGCCATTCCAGATTTGCTGTTCAATTTTCAGATGCCTCTGTTGTGAGTTCTTATCAGCCTAGGTTATCACGCCAGTACATTAAATCATTTACCAATACATAGCAACTTGTTTCTATACTCCCTGTGGGTTAATGGAACATTTCACTGCTAGGATTTAGACTGAGGTTTCGGATGATCTTGAAGAAAGCTGCTGGCTTTATACATTGACCTTTTGAATCTCATCTGGGTTAGTGGCTGATATTTTGATTTGGTTACTGTGGTCATATTGTGACAGCTGGTGGTTCATTATAATTCAGTTCCTCTGCTCAGTCTGCCTAGCAGGAATATTTAGGTTGATTTGCTTCAAAGGGTTTCTAGCTAGCCTGAGTTTAACTTAGCACCATGTAAAGGTGAAGCCTTGAAAATGCTTTTTTCTCTGCTGCTCTCTTTTAAATGAGAGTAGTGTGGCCTCTTGATTGTCAGTAACATTTGAATATTAAGTAAAGAGAAGAAATAGCACATATAAGAAGTAATCCTCCCCAATCAGTTTTGGAATCTGGTTTGAAGATTACAAATTTTGTCAAATAAAGTGACACTGGAAAACATAGATTAAAAACATTCAGCAATGTTTCTAATCATTTTCAATATGATTCCAATCATAGTCGTTTCTAATCGCGAAACAGAACACGGAATATATGGAGGTTTGTCTACTATTTAAGTAACAGCTCTCCATTGGGAAGAAAATAATGCTTTCTAATTGTTTCCTAGAAGGAACAAAATTTCCTACAAGAATATTGTTCAATATCCTTATTTTTAAACTGTATGATAAGTTACCTTGTTGCAGAATTTACTTTTTCAATAAACTTTACATAGATTTAAATCATCCTGCTGAAGCTATTTATTTCTACATTATGTAGTTGGAAGCTATGACGCAGTGGGTGACATGTTCATGTGGTATATTTGGCTTTGGGATTCTCTTCGTTTTCCTTTTCTTTTTCCTCATAAGAAGGTTTCCATTTAGTTTAGCTTGTCACCCAGGTCATGGTTGTCTTGAAAAAGCACCTTTGAGACATTTTTGTTATATATCCTGCCATGAATCAGTGAGAATTGTTCAAAACATGTGGCTTTATGAGGAACCAAAATGATGGCCTAAAAATTATACAGGCAGTCCTTGACTTACAACAGTTCATTTAGTGGTCATTTGAAGTTACCATGGCACTGAAAAATGTGCCTTATGACCACTTTTCACACAACCATTGCTGCATCCCCCATCGTCACGTGATCAAAATTCAGACGCTTGATAATTTGTTCGTATTTATGACGGCTGCAGTGTCCCAGGGTCATGTGATCACCTTTTGTGACTTCTGACAAGCAAAGTCAATGGGGAAAGTCAGATTCACTTAACAACCCTGTTACTAACTTAACAGTTGCATTGGTTCACTTAACAACTGTGGCAAGAAAGGTCAAAAAATTGAGGCAAACCTCACTTAGCAACTGTCTCACTTAGCAACGGAAATTTTGGGCTCAATAAGTTGAGGACTACCTATACAGCTTATGGAAAATACTGCTGTAATGGTGTTAAATATTTCTGGAGTAAGATTGCATACTGAAACTTATCCCAGTTTACTGCGTTTCAAGTTAGAAAAATATTTTTGTATCCCCCGTTAGCATGTCTTCAGAAAGCTGAGATCATAATTGTACTTTTTTTTAAAAAAAATACAGCAGTAGTATGATCAGGTTTATTCAGAAGGAACTGGGGAGATGTGCACTGATTTGAAAGTGATTTATTCTAGAATAAAATTAATATTGAGAGGACTTCTAACATTTGCACTTTGAATGGTGCAATTTAATAAAAATGCATCCCTGTGTACTGTTCAGTTGCAATATTGTTTGTAGCCATGAATTTTTTTCTGACGTAGATAAGTAAATAGAATTTGTTTTAATTGTCCATTGTCTTATTCTTTGTTTCTGAGTGATGTCTTCACTGAGAGCCCTTAAATAAAACCATTCAGGTTTTATTTAAATGTAAGTTCTAGGTCAGTTGTAAAGAAGTTCTGTGACAACTGTATTCTGCTTAGTCCTCTGTTGAACCACTAGATAGTTGTAGAGAAATGAATGTTTGATTTGTTCATATATCCCTGGACTGGAATATAACAGATGTCAAGATTACTCTGCTGGTATCATTTGGCAGCTAAACTTTGGATATTTGGCAGTTAAAATTTAGGGAGCTAAAAAAAAAGACACCTGATAGTTCAGTTCAGAAAACTGAAACTCTCCAGTTCAGAGAATCACAGGTTGATTGAGCTATTGGCAAGCTTGCTATCAAAAGCAAGATCTTCAGTTTTGAAGATCTGTCCCTTTGGTGACTCTTAGGAGACATTGCAGCCTTCAGAGTTCTGTTTCTCCAAACAGCCATGAAACAGAAATCCCATCTAGCAATGAAAAGAAATTTGGCATCTCAAATCAAAGTGCATAAGTCCAAAGACATTAAAGTTTTTCCGCTGAACAAATGAACGAAACAATTAGTTGGCACAGAAGATGAATCTTAAAGAATCTCTTTTAAAGAGAAAATTAGAGAATTGTTAGTGGCTTGGAAGAATTCTGTATTAAGTTCTTGAGGTACTCCTGATATTTGAGGTTGTCGACATTTAATGGCTGTGCTAGGTAACTGTTCTGCTAGAAAGCCCTACGACTCCAAAACTTAAATTTGGAAAATTTACAGAGTATGTGTTGAACTGTCAACAGTTCAAATCAAGACAGTGTTGCAGTTAGTAGCATAATGGTTGAAGCTTGCATCACTAAACTGTAAGGTTCAGACCATAAAACCAGTTCATTTCTTCATCTGAAAAGAGCATAACCACCCTTGGTGCACTGGTGCTTTATTTGCACGTTCCTCTCCATGTTTATATTCCTGCATTGCAAATCCAGATAAAATTCTACCAGAAAAAAAGATTTTAGAAGAACATTTATATGGCATTTTAATGGTTAATGAGCTTCCAGCTCTTATCAAGATGAACTTAGTTTAGCTTTGAAATAAGAATTTACTGCTGTTCTCTCAGCTGAGCTGATATTAGTTGCTGAGGGAATTTGAGCTCACACCTGTTCTTGCATTAAAAGGCATCTATAAGTGACTTCTTTAAAATATTCATAGAGGAGGGAAAATCCAATTTCTAGAAAATCTTAGCCAACCAGGAAATCATTCAGAGGCTTGCCTTTTGACAGAAAAAAAATGGCTTATGAATTGGTTCTTAATATTAAACATTTCCAAAGGTATTTCTTTATCATATAATCATCATATTATTTAGACAACAGTATTTATTTCAAAAGGAGTTGATGACTTGGGATATACCACACAGCTGCATTATGATAGGAAATAATTTTTTTTTTGCAAAGATTCATTTCTGAAAGAAATCCATTTTGCTGAATGACTGTGTTGAAGTCATGATCCTTGGAGCAGTAATAGATATACACACGATGCATCATTTCTTTTGGTAAAAGAACGGGTATATTTGGAAATACTGCAGGTAAAATAGTTTGATCATTCAGAACAAAGTCTAAGCTCAAGGAAACAAAAGCTTCTATTGAGTCTAGAGACGTTTTTACTATAAAGGATACCAGTAGTCTTCACTTAATGACTACAGTGGGGACTGGAATCTCAGTCATTGGTTCAAAGCAATCATTAAGTAAGATGCCCATGTAACTGCATTGTTACTGACCACAACCCTGACATGCCAGGTTGTGGTTCTTATGCAATCTTCTACATCAGTGGTTCTCAACCTTTTTAATGCCACGACCCCCAACCGATCGTAAGTCGAGGACTAAACCGGTCATAAGTTGAGGACTACCCAACCGGTCGTAAGTTGAGGACTTTCCCTGCCCGGGAGCGCCGCGCATGCGTGGTTCCGCCCCCTGCGCCTGCCGAGGCGTAGCTGGCAAGTGGCAGAGATGGAGCAGGCCGACCACCAGCTGGCCCAGCTCAAGGGAGGTAAGGCACCTGCCGGAAAAGGGGGAAAAAATGGTGGACAGCCTTGCTTGGCGACCCCCGTGAAATGGTCGATCGACCCCAAATGGGGTCGCGACCCATAGGTTGAGAACTGCTGTTCTACATCATTAAGGGGATGGAGCAAGAGATCTGCTTGCTGAAAGATTTAAGCTCTGAATGTACCTGAAATCCTATAGCAGGCATCCCTTTTGCTCTCAAATGTCCCTGCAACCTGCTAAGGATTCCCTCCCTCTTCCATACTCTAAGGCGGGTGTCAAATTCGCCACATCACGAGACGTGTCGTGACGTATCGCGACTCTTTTTGCATTGCTGGCAATGGGGTTGGTTATGTTCATGTTCAGTTAAAGAGATGAAGAGATTTATTCTTTGAAACATGCAAGGAAGAAATATGAAGGAAAAAAGGAGTGTTGTTCACAGATAAACTGATATTGATTGTTAAATCTGCCTGGTCCAAATCAGAATTCATGACATTATCGAAACAGATTTTGTTAGAATAATTTCAATAGTGTCCAGCAGTAGTAGCTATATGTTTTCTTGAATTGAAAATATTTTAAAAATGAAACTTTTAGTGTAGGTAATTCACAGCATATGTAGTATTCCTCAGTATTTTTGTAAAATATATTGTCATGAATTAACTATATTTGAGATGGGTAGGATTCTCTTCCCTTTTCTTCTTAGGTATTCTAATTACTCATTACTGAGGTTTAACTTTTCAGATTTAATTTTAAATTATAAACTGCATCTTCTGGCTCAGTTCAGTGGATGGCAAGTTTAATCATTAGGAATTTCCCCTCATTAGACTTCTTAATTGATCCATCTGATTCAGTTTATAAATTGGATGGTCTTAGTTTCCAGTTCTTTTTGCAAAATACATTTATCTTACTTACCATTGGAAAAGTGGGTATACAATACCATTGTAACTCCATAATCCTTATGATCGTTCTAAATTATACATGTAAAGGAATCCAAATTGTCATGTTGGAGTACATGGATGAATGCACAATTCAAATCAGACCATGTTTTCTTTATCCCACTGAAACCATTGCAATATAAATATCATATACAACTCGTGTCAATATTTATTTGTAGCTATGAGCCTGCTGTCTGAAGTGCTCCAGACCCTCTCTTATTTGCATTGGATATAATAGATACTCCAACAGTAATAAATGTATCATTATTATTTATAAATGGATAGTAAATTATATCCAGGTAGATATTCAAGAATACAGATAGTGATAGAACTGGAATCTCCAGTGTACCAGTATTAATGTAAAAACTATTTTAGCATCAATAAGTGAAATGTTCGTAGTGTTAAAATAGTTAACTTATATTTTGTATATAAGCATATATACAATGAGAAGGAGGACACAAATAAATTGAAGGAAAAAAAGTGAGTATAATGTGTGCGTGTGTGCCGTGTCGTGTTTCGATAAGAAGTAAACAAAGCCACTTGCGTGTGGCGCACTCTTGCGTGCGGTGCACTCTCTCAAAACAATTCTCCTGTGCGGAGCACATGCATCTCATAATCGCGTCTCGCCGCATTGCACCGAGCCTTGACGAATCGTCATGTCAAATACAAATACGTCACATCACACACAACAGATCAGCTTGGTATCAATCGAATATGGAGATTTACAGATTAGTCTTCAAATATCGAAAAGGAGGACATGTAGGAGGACACTTTTCAAGAGAGGAGAGAACTTACAAAAGAAGGACTGTCCCCCCTAAAGGAGGACAATTTGTCACCTTAATATGTATGAAGTGGATTTATGCTGCAAGGCTTCTTTGGCTAAAGATGCTTTATTTTGTATGTCCTTGACCTAAGATCATAATGGAGTCTGCCCATTACAATTGCAAGTGGTGAAAACCATTAAATGAGACAGCTTAACCCCGCCCCCTGTTCTCCCTGATGCCAATATACAGGTTATTATGAACATGGGGTTTGTCATGGGTGGGAGAAGCCCTGGGCGGATCACCACCCAGTTGGGTCCATAAAAGAGGCAGACCATCAGCAGAATGCTTTGTAAAGCCAAAAACAATCCAGCAGGGGGGAGAGCCCAACTCACAACCTTTCAATGCCAGAAAGGCTTTCAAACAAGCCTCCATGCTTGGCCAATGAAGCCAAGCTGGTTGGTTGGGCTTCTGTCCCCATCAGCTGGCCTCCTCCCACTCTTCCCTTTTCATATTGGGAAAGTGATTGTTCTCATAGGATTGGTCAGTTAAGTTTGGACTAGACCAGGGATAGGCAACCTCGGCTCTTTTATGACTCGTGGACTTCATCTCCCAGAATTCCTGAGCCAGCTGGCTCAGGAATTCTGGGAGTTGAAGTCCACGAGTCATAAAAGAGCCAAGGTTGCCTACCTCTGGACTAGACAATCCAGCAAATACTTAGGAGCCAAGATGTTAAGAACTTCATAGGTCAAAAATTGTACTTTCAATTGTCCTTAGGAAATTATTGGTACCTATCTCAGGGTCTGCAGTGCTGGCCTTATATATATTCTTAGTGGCCAGTATTTATTGGGGGGACCACCACATTTTGCAGCATTTGTAGTGCCTTTAAAGGAAGTCCCTTGTAGTGTGTAGTTATCTAAATGTCTAGTGAGAATTTGGCATAGTTGTTAAGGCTAGAACAGAGGAACAGGGGTATCAAACTCAATTTCATTGAGGGCCGCATCAGCATTGCGGTTGCCCTCGGGGGGCCGGGTGGGTGTGTCCAGGGTGGGTGCGGCCTACTGGGTGGGCATGGATGGAGTGGGTGTGGCCTACTGGGTGGGCATGGCCAGCTCTACATCGTTCGCGTCAAGGGTGCCTGTGGGGGCCTGGGCAGAAGTGGGACAGATCTGAGGGTCTCTGGCAGAAGGAGGTGGGACCGGGGCAAGCGCCAAGGCATGGTCCATTTCTTCATTCTTCACAAAGGATGACACCTCCCCAGCATGCACCCAGGGGGCGGGGCCGATACGGCGGGGGCTGGTTCCTCGCTGTTTCTAGATGGCCTTGTGGAGCTAAGACTGAATGCGTTTCAGCATAGATGGCCACCACAAAATTGTACATTGGCTCCCGGCCGGCCAGGGCCAAGGCAGCAGGGGCCATTCCCTCACTGTTTCCAGGATGGCTTCGCGGGCCACATGAAACCACTTCGCGGGCCGCATCCGGCCCCCAGGCCTTGTGTTTGACATGTCTGGACTAGAAACTGGGAGACCATGAGTTTTAATCCTGGCTAAGGCACACAGCTGGCTGGGTGACCTTAGGCCATCCACTTTGTCTTAAGCCCTAGAAAGGAGTCAATAGAAAATCACGTCTGGAAAAACCTTGCCAAGCAAAATGCAGTAACTTCTCCAGGCGGTCTTCAAGAATCAGACATGACTGAACAGAAGAAAAAAAAGTGTAGTAATGAATGAATGAGTTATTGTTATGAAAGCTCACCTGTCAATGAGCAGTGGACCTCCTATAGCAGGGGTGTCAAACTGCCAGCCCATGGGCCGGATGCATCATGCCCACGCCCACCCCATTGCCGGCAATGGGAAAAAAGTCATGACATGTCGCGACATGTTATGTGATGTTTCGAGTTTGACACCCCTGTCCTATAGCATAACCTCTACCTGTTCATCCAATGGTACATGAGTCTTGGAAAGTCCTTAGTCACAGTCATTTCTATATAGGTAATGCCCCCCCCCTTGAGAGATAACTCTGAAGTTTATTGAAAATCAGGATGGAAGAATCCATAGTGATGATCCTTGAACAGATGGATAACAGTGATTGGCCAGTAGGCTGTTTCTCCTCTTCTATAACTCCAGATTGGGACTACCTCATAAGAAGTGGAATCTTCCTAAAACAGAATTCTTGTAAAATTCACTATGATGGGCTGTTGTTCAAATGAAGAAATAAAATAAACACAAGATTTACCAAAAGAATGCCGTTGTGCTACTGAAGGTGCTGAAAGATATAGCACAGGGGTATCAAACTGCCGGCCCGCGGGCTGGATGCATCATGCTGAAACCGCGCCCACCCCACTGCTGGCAATGGAAAAAAAGTCACGATACGTCATGACACATCACGTGATGTTGCGAGTTTGACACTCCTGATCTAGCAGATCTAAAAAGGCTGCATTAATCCTATTCAGATCCCAACAAAACGCATCAATGAAATCAATGTCATTTCAGCACCATGCTGAAACTTGAATTCATAGGACTGAAAGGGATCTAGATAATTTATCTAGAGTAGTCTGTAGCTGACTTCCCACCAGAAAAGATGCACTTTCCAATTCAGATGGTGGGTGGGTGTTTTCTGGTTCTCACATGACATGATCCTAGTTTGTAATTTTCTTGCTCTTCAGTAAAATTTTACTAGATAAGTAATCTTGGCCTCATCTTATATTGACTAAAAATAAACAAAAATGCGTGTTTTCTGAATGAATAATTCACCTGAATACGTTTGTACTTGTGGAGACTTACAACTCTGGTTTCACAATTTAATTGCACCTCTGATCAATTAAAGCATTCAAATTTTAAGTAAAGTCCACAGGATTTGCTAGTTGTTGGAACTCATCTATAGTGCTACTTGCAATCTCTCTTTCAAATATTAAATTGCAGTAAATTAGAAGCATGAAGTTCACACTCTTCTGCAAGCTGTGCAATCAAACTAATGGATCAATTAGTGCTAATTGATACTGCACTTGCTAAGTCCAGTTTGCAAACTTTGCCTTTCTATAAGAGACTAATACCTGAATTGTTAATAATTTTAGCATATATTAGAATCTCTAACACCACAGCAGTAATTGCAGTAGTTGCCCAGTTAAATTTATGCTGATATTTATACCATGAGAGTGAGGTGTGATGTCCCTTCAACGTTTTTTACCCATTATTTAACAGGTTATAAATATAAGGGTATTTCTTCAAGTGTGTTGTCTCTCTCCCTTTCTCTCCCCTCCCCATATTTAATGGAAAAGAAATAGATTACATTTTCATACTCCCCCCCCCAAAGGAGAGACATGTATTTGGTGAAATTCTTACAGTTCGAGAAGAACTTCCAGATCTTAGTTTAATTATCAATTTGCTGAGTGGTGTTTGTGTCCTGTTTTCATTGTACAGTGTCTCATCCTACATATATTTTCTGTCCCTTTAGGAGACACCGCTTCATGTACAGGTAGTCTTCAGCTTACAATAGTTCATTTGAAGTTTGTTTGAAGTTACAGTGGCACTGAAAAAACTGACATGATAGTTTTTCACACTTATGACCATTACAACCCTCCCCATGGTCACATCAAAATTCAGACACTTGGCAACGGACTCATATTTATCATGGTTACAGAGTCCTGGGATCATGTGATCACCTTTTGAAACCTTTTGACAATCAAAATCACCGTGGAAGCCAGATTCACTTAACAGCCGTGTTACTAACTTAACAACTGCAATGATTCACTTAACAACCGTGCAACGAAAGGTTGTAAAAAGGGGCAAAATTCACTTAACCATCTTGCTTAGCAACAGCAACTTGGGGTTCGATTGTGATTGTAAGTCAAGGACTAACTGTATGTCCATTGGAAAGATAAGATGCACAAAGCAAGGCAAGGCTTTCACATTAGTGACACCCATGCCATGGAACACCCTTTCTCTTTCTGACAAATATTCCCTGCCAGATTAAAAAAAAACAACAACAACTAGTTGTTGCTTTTTCTTTAAAGAAAGCAAGAAAGATAAATGTGGTTTAGTCTGCTTTGATTTTGTTGACTCTATTGTTTTGCAACCAAGGGACTGCAAAGCTTGTTACAATTTTATTAGGAGCTGTATGGTTTATTTTTGTTCTTAACAACTTTGGTTTCCATGTGAATAACAGCAAATACAGCATGCAAATTTTGGATAATAAATAAATAAGTCTGTCAGTGCTTCAGATTCGATTCCAGCAAAAAAGGCATAGCAGCTTTAATGATTTGCATTTGTCCTTTTATGAGCTCCAAAGTAAGTTTTCCAAATTAAATCTGAGCATTACACTGCCTTAATAGATAACATAAATGAATTAGATACAACTCTTGCCAACTGTATTATTGGATATAATTTCAACATGCAATAACTATGTTACTTATGGTTTTAGCTTATATTTTAAAAACAATTATAATCTACACATATAAACTTGCTTCATGTATTGTGCAAAACCATGACTATTGTGCCCCAATGGATGGATAACATCATCAGTGTACGTGCTTCTTCAGTCAACATTCTAGATCCCATGCACGCCCCAAGATTAATGACAGGCTTTGCTCTTGCCTTAGCTTTGTGGTTTCCAACTTGACTTAGTGTTCAGCCTTATTATAGAGCCCAGAGTTAGGCAACCTTGGCTCTTTTATGACTCGTGGACTTCAACTCCCAAAATTCCTGAGCCAGCCATTCTGGGAATTGAAGTCCACAACTCATAAAAGAGCCAAGGTTGCCTATCCCTGGTATAGCCTTAACTACATCAATGATTGTGTGGCTGCACTGAATGCAGCTTGTAAATATACTATTATTTAAAAATAACTCATTCAGAACTGAAGTTGAAGGGATTCATGTGCATATTAAAAGCGTCAGAAGACTCACAAGAGAGAGGTGTCCATTGACTTCTACAGCAGGGTGTGTGTGTGTGTAGTTTATTTCTTCTCTGGGGTCATATGCCCCTTCAGTCAGTGTTGGCTAGGCAGCTTATACATCCTATTTTTCATAAATAAGTTTAGAAATGCACAAAAAACAGTAACAATATTATAACACATTTCATAATTTAACACCAAAGATCAATAGAATATTTGTAGCTCAGGGTTGACCTATGGGTTCATGCTAGAAGGGAATGGGGTTTACAGATGTTACCTAGTTGTATAATAAAACATCTGCAAGAAAAACCAGGGATCCCACACATGAAGATCAATTTTAAATTGCAAGAAAAAACAACTGATGAGACACAAATCATAACATCACACAAATGGCACAACTCATGTATTTGCATGAGGTGGTAGAGCACAATTACATATCTACATCATTTGTATTATGTCACAACACGTGTCATTTTGACATCATTGCAGCTTATTACAGATGCCTCTGATGGGGATTATCCTGTTAGAATATTTAATTACAATCTCATTATGAATAAAGGCAAATATATGTGTCCCAGGTTAATGTTGCAGGATCCAGCAAGAGTCCAAAAGCTCAGAAGACTAAACCTCTAGTCCAGTGATGGCGAACCTTTTAGAGACCGAGTGCCCAAACTGCAACCTAAAACCCACTTATGCATCATCGAGTGCCGGGTGGGTGTGGCCCATTGGCTGGGTGTAGCCCATTGGGTGGGCGTGGCTGCGGTGGTAATGGCAGACTGGGTGGGACTAAAAAGTTCAATCAATCAATTCCAATTTTGCAAGAACTTTTTTTTTCCCCCACAAGAAGTTGAAATTGACTGATTGAATTTTTTTATTTTTTTTTGCACATGGCGGCGGAGGCCTAAAGCGAAAAGTTTTTATAAAATGCAGCTGAAGGCTTAGGACTGGGGCGACGGCGCGTGTGCCCACAGAGAGGGCTCTGAGTGCCGCCTCTGGCACCCGTGCCATAGGTTCGCCACCACTGCTCTAGTCCCAATGACCGATCCAGATTGTATCCTATAATCTCATTCTTTTGTGATATATATATATATATATATATATTATATAGAATGGTATATTTTTCATTTGGATTGTCAGATACTGTTGATGAGTCAGTGCACTGCTTTTCTTTTGCCTTGGGAATCTGTGGATTGTTACTACAGGGAAGTAAATTCAACATAGGTTTGGGGAGGAATGTCCTGACAATCAACAGCCATCAACCAATGGGATTTGTTGCTTCATGAAGTGATACACTCTCCTTCATGGGAAATTTTCAAACCTAGGTTGAATTGCCATCTGTCTGAAATATTTAGCAGATCTTTCACTAAGCAGGGGAATGAACTGAAAGACACTGCAGTGTTTCCAATTCCACGATTCCAATTTTAAATACTGTGTTCTGGTATTCTAGATGCTGCCTTGCCAATTGCTGACATCTCCAAGCAGAGCATGAAACATGAATTAAGAGATATTCCTAATTCTCTTAAAAGATGTCTTTGTTCTCTACTGTCTCCCTCTGTAGTTAATGATACCCTTTGAGGTATATGAATTATGTCAAGAAAACTTAATCCATACCAAATAGACCTTCTTTTATTCAGCCATTGGTTGCCATATTGAGTTACATTCTTCTTGGGTGAGATAAACCTGCTTTTTGCCTAGTTTTGATTCCCTCTATCCACATGTGTGGATCATGATCACATTATATATTATATATTTAAAGCTTTTATCCCAGGTGACTCATGCGGTTCACACCTGTAATATATTGGAAGAAAGAGCTGGCTTTGAAGTCTGTCTCACTTCTTTTAGGAGTTAAACATGTGTCTTCCATCACGTAATGTCATTGAAAGCGATGTCAGAGAATGCAATGTGCTAATAAGAAAGCAACTTACTGGGAATTGTTTCTGAGGATCTGTGCATAGCATCTCAATATAAGTTGATATTGAGGATAAGATTTCTTCCCTTCCCTCCTGACTCTAAGAAACCCCATATAAGCTTATAGCTATAGGTAAATATCCCTTGCTATATACATGAACACAATACAGTGTATGTTTCACCCTATATAATTTACACAGAATGTACTGTGTTTCCCCAAAAATAAGACATACCCTGAAAATAAGCCCTAGTTTTGGGATGCAGAAGAAGTGGGCCAGCTGAGCAGGACTGTCGGTGCCACTGCCACGAGGTAAATGGAAAAGACATCCCCTGAAAATAAGACTTGGTGCATCTTCTGGAGGCAACATGGTATTTTGTGATATCATGTTCTAGCATAATTATTTCTGAACTGAATCCAAAGAATCTGGAACCAAAGCTTTTTTGTATTATTTAGTTTAAGATTCTATATATTTTTTTCTTGGGTATTATCCTCATGCTTTTATATTCACAATAATGAAATTTACTACCACATTTACTGCTTGATTCAGATATTTTATATTAGATTTATAATATGATGGTGTTGATGTGCACCTTTAGGTGTATTTGGGGAAAGTTGTAACATAAGTATATGTTCCTATCACTCAGTTTTGACCACAATAAATGACTGTGGTAGACATTCATTTGTTCTTGCTAGAATTTGTGTGTGTGTGTGTGTGTGTGTGTGTGTGTGTGTGTGTGTTTATGCAATTCCTGTATTTCCAAGAAATATGAACATAGATTTTAATTAAATTTTTAAAGTAACTTGGTCTCTTTTATTTGAAATGGGAGTTTTCTAATCCCTTTCTGTGATATCATGTCACTTCCATGATGTAGATGAGTCTTTAAATATATGAGTAGTCCTCAACTTACAACAATTTGTTTAGTGGCTGTTCAAAATTATAATATCACTCGATCCCTGCACTTATGACTGTCACAACTTTTCCACAGTCACATGATCAAAATCCAGGCCGGTGACAAAATCCAGGCCCTGCATTTACAATGGTTACAGCATCCCAGGGTCATGTGATTGCCATTTGCAACCTTCCCAGCTGGCTTCCCACCAGCAAAATGGGGGGGGGTTTGAAGCACTTTCATTTAACAACCACATGATTTGCTTAATGATAGTGGTAATTTGCTTAAAGACGGTTGCAAAAATGTCATAAAACTGGGCAAGGCTCAGTTAATGAATGCATCATTTAGCAGTGGAAATTCTGTTCCCCATTCTTTTCATAACTTGAGGATTATCTCTTATCAAATGTCAGTATGAGTTGCATCAGATTTGTATTTCATGTGTAGGATTAAATAGTATGAATTTGTAGAGCATAAACAGCGTGCCATAAATGGTATAGAGATACTCAGATCTTAGTTTTTAATATAGGCTCAAAGGAAGGAGTCCTTAACAATATGTACAGTAGCCATCTGTATCATTATAATACATCCTGGAGGAGAGGGAATTACATTGCTCCCAATGTAAACATTTGTTTTCAATAGCATACCTGCATCACATTTTATTTTTCATTCAGAGTTTGTTGCTGAAGAAAGGGAAGGACTAATGTAAGAAATAAATGTTATCAGGCATTGGAAAAAATGAATTAAACAAGCAAGTCGTTCTAAACAGCTGTTCCTTGAACTTTTCATGGGTTCTCTATAGCTTAAGCAGCCCAGCCCAATACCAAAGAGTTGTTTTACTTGCTGCAATGATGCCTCATATGTGTTGTAAAATTTGTTATGTTGCATAAATTGAATTTGATCCAATTAAAATAAATGGGTTGAAACAGTTGCATGGAAAAAAAAATGGGCTGTATGTTTAAAGGACTCACTAAAAAGAATTGAGAATTTTTGACCTTCAATATATGTATTCTAGGCAGCTTTTGATGTTTTGTTTTGTTTTTATAAAAAAAAAACATTTAATTGACAGAGCTTTTTTAAACTATTATCAAAAAGTCCTGACGTGAAGAATTGCAAGAATCAATAAAGTCTTGCTATTGATAGGGCATGTGTGTGTGTGTGTATGTGTAGGTAAATTAAGGTGACCAACCATCCTCCTTTAGGGAGGACAGTCCTCCTTTTGTAAGTTCTGTCCTCCCTCGAAAAGTGTTCTTCTACATGTCCTCCTTTTCGATATTTGAAGACTAATCTGCAGGGCTTTTTTTTCTCATAGAACGCTCAGAATGGCGTTCCAGCACCTTTTTTTGATGGTTTTTCTTTCAACTTTTGCATGAGCTGTGCTACTCCCCCTATTGGCTTTTGAAAGCCAATAGGAATTGCTGCTGAGCGTGCCAAATTGCTGCTGAGCGTGGCCGGCAAACTTTGCACATGCAAGTTGTCTGCACCAAAGGCGAATTTGCACCTCTCCCTGTTACCCAACTACACCATCTCCTAGTTAGTCCCGAAGATACCTGGAGGAGACTGGAGCGGCGACGCCACGGTAAGTTTCTCTTGATCTTCGGCCCTGCTAGGGCAATAATGGCTGCGGGCGCAGGAGGCAGGGGTGGCGGGGCTGCTGCGGTGTGTGTGTGTGTGAGGGGCGGCAGCGGCCGGCTGCTCCCGTGCTGTGGGAACCGTGGGGCTCGCTCTACACGGGGCTGCGCAGGGTGGGTGGTGGTGCTGGCGGGGCAGCTGCAGGTGGGGTGTGTTGGTGGCGGGCTGCCCCCCGGGGCCAGAGCCAGCGTGGCTGGTGCTTTGGGAGCCGCAGGGCCCACTCTGCATTTATCATATTATAGTGCATTCTGTATTATTGTTGCAATGAATAAAATGTTTCTTTTATGTACGATATTTTTTTTCTTCAATTTATTTGTGTCCTCCTTTTCATTGTAAAAAAGTTGGTCACCTTAGGTAAATAGATGGATGGAACTCTGCTAAAAAAGAGTTCCCCAACCTTTTCAGCTTTGCGGACTGGTGGGAAGGAGAGAGGATGGTTCCACGCAAGTGGCCGCTCACGCAAATGGAACACACGCATTCCCACGCTCACCCTCACCACTGCTCGAGCAAGTGAGGATGTGCACATGGCTCGGAGGTTGGGGACCTCTGTAGTAGAGAACAGAGGAATGATCCTGCTGATTCTTCTTGATCCTGCTGATTCTTCTTCTCCCAGGCACAACCCCTTTGCAGGAATATGTATTTTGTTTAT
>NW_015387022.1:148865-150304 GCF_001527695.2 Protobothrops mucrosquamatus | reverse complement strand
AATATAAAGATCCTTGGAAAGAGACAATCTGTAGAACAACGTTGGAAAGAGAAGGAATTTGTAGGTCAGGTTCCTTTAGCGTGCTTTATTAAAATACTTATGCTTAAAATGATAATTAAAAAAAGAAATGTTAACTAAGAATTTTGATTACCTTAATACAGTGGATGCTTTCTAAAACAATCTCACAGAAATCCAGAAGGGTATTCTATATAGGTATTCTATATTCGATTTGCAGCCATTCGTTTAGTGACTATTCTAAGTTGCACTATCCCCATGGTCACATGATCAGAATTTGGATGCTTGGCAAACTGGCATGTATTTATGATGGTTACAATGTCCCAGGGTAATGTGATCTTCTGACAGTCAAAGTCAATGGGGAAGCCAGATTCACTTAACAACCATGTTACTAACTTAACAACTGCAGTGATTCTTCTAACAGCTATGGCTAGATAGGTCAAATAATGGGGCAAAACTCATTTAACAACTGTCTTGTTTAGCAGCAGAAATTTGGGGATCAGTTGTTGTCATAAATCCAGGACTACCTGTTTTATTCATGTATTCTGTTTGCCTTCTTTTTAAATAGGGTAGGGTATTTTTTTTGCAGACATCAAAGACTGCTTTCAATGTCTGCCTTCTAACCATGTCAAAAGAGCTGGAATTGCTTAGGAGGGAAGATGACAGTCCCACACCCTCCCTAATTTTCTGCTTTTCCCAATATTGCAACCTCTGCTAACTATCTAGAAGCCTCAGAGCCAATGGCCTTGGCTGCTCTCCTTAGACTCATCTATAATCACCGGCTGTAGCAATAGCAATAGCGCTTAGATTTATATACCGCTTCACAGTGCTTTACAGCACTTTCTAAGCAGTTTACAAAGTCAGCCTATTGCCCCCAACAATCTGGGTCCTCATTTTACCGACCTCAGAAGGATGGAAGGCTGAGTCAACCTTGAGCCAGTGAGAATCAGCAGAATTAGCCTGCAATACTGCATTCCAACCACTGCACTACCACTGCTCTTAGACATCTACATCAGCTGCAACAAATGAAAAAAGGTGTTTTAATGATGATGATGATGATGATGATGATGATGATGATGATGATGATGATGATGATGATAAAGTTGGAAGGGACCTTGGAGGTCATCTAGTCCAACCCCCTGCTCAGGCAGGAAACCCTATACCATTTCGGACAAATGGCTGTCCAGTTTCTTCTTAAAAACTTCCAGTGTTGGCGCATTCACCGTTTCTGGAGGCAGGTTGTTCCACTGGTTAATTGTTCTAACTGTCAGGAAGTTTCTCCTTAGTTCTAGGTTGCTTCTCTCTTTGGTTAGCTTCCACCCGTTGCTCCTTGTCCTGCCTTCAGGCACTTTGGAAAATAGCTTGACTCCCTCTTCTTTGTGGCAGCCCCTGAGATATTGGAACACTGCTATCATGTCCCCCCT
>NW_015387022.1:87208-147404 GCF_001527695.2 Protobothrops mucrosquamatus | reverse complement strand
TGGGTGGTCAGGGTTTGATATAAGTTCCCTGTTCATTCTGCTATTCCATGTCAGAAATACAGGTGATCCTTGACCTACAATTTAGCCCAAAATTTATGTTGCTAAGTGAGACAATGGTTAAGTGAATTTTGCTCCATTTTAGACCGTTCTTGTCACATTTGTTAAGTGAATCAGTATAGTTGTTAAGTTAGTAATACAGTTGTAGCGTGAATCTGGCTTCTCCGTTGACTTTGTCAGAAGGTCGCAAAAGGTGATCACGTGACCCCAGGACACTGCAACCATCCTAAATGTGAACCGGTTGCCAAGAGTCTGAATTTTGATCAGGTGACCATGGGGATGCTGCAACAGTTATAAGTGTGATAAACAGTCAAAAGTCTCTTTTATCACTACCATTGTGACTTCGGTTGTAAACAATGGTTGTAAATCGAGAACTACTTGTATTTTGCTGGAGTGAAGAGATTTCGTGAAAAATTAGGGTGGGAGTCTCCATTGGCCTTAAAGGAGTATGACTGTAACCTGGTAGTGACTCACTCATCTGTCACTGTCACATTTTGTTCACCTATAAAATTAGTTAAAGAATGACATTTTAAGAAATAGTTTGAGAGCACTCCACTACGCATGGTATTTGTAAATATTGTAAGCTTTCTCTCTGTGTGTACCTTGGTATTCGGTTACAAACAATAACAAGCTACCTTGTTATTCTACCATACTACCAATTACAACAGGCTGAAGACAGCAGCAGAAAATAACTTCTGCTGTTTGTAATGTATCTTTCACATTTTCCCTATAAGTTGTAAAATTTGTAAACAAAGACCTGTACATATTTCAGATTCATATTTCAGTAAGCAGAGGGGAAACTCGAATTGTTCTGAAATCCCAGATTTTAATCTGTTTCTAAGGCTTTAGGTTTATAATCCCTAGCAACACACATGCACACAAAACACACACACACACACACACAAACAGCATTGCCAAATTATAAAAGACTTTTAGTTATACTGTTTTTAAAATATTTAAATATTGTTTGTGTGTATGTGTGTCCACGCATGTGCGAGCGGGTGGGTATTTTGTAAAATATTGTATATATAAATTATATAAATTATATATTGTATATATAAATTAATCTTAATTTGCTGAACCTTGATGCATCTATCTTCAGAAGCTATAGACAAAAATGCCCATTGTATTTTTCTCATTTTATTTCAAGAAATGCAATTACTTCTAAAAAAAACAACCCTAAATTTGTATTGTAATGAATCTAGATAACTAACTTCATGCAGGACCCTCTGAAACTATTCACAATCATTTTCTCTGCTACCTTCCCACAAAAAAAGAATACCAAGCAAAAGTTTTCAAGTATGACCAGATCAACAAATAGCTTTTTCCAGATTAAAAAAGATTGGGGTATAAAAATAGAGTTGACAGATTTAGATAAAATATTATTAGGAACCGAGGACAAAATGATTAAAAGAATATAATAATAATAATAATAATAATAATAATAATAATAATAATAATAATAATAATAATAATAATAATAATAATAATAATAATAAAGTTGGAAGGGATCTTGGAGGTCATCGAGTCCAACCCCCTGCTCAGGCAGGAACCCTACACCATTTCAGGCAAATGGCTGTCAAGTCTCTTCTTAAAAACCTCCAGTGTTGGAGCATTCACTGCTTCTGGAGGCAGGTTGTTCCATTGGTTAATTGTTCTAACTGTCAGGAAGTTTCTCCTTAGTTCTAAGTTGCTTCTCTCCTTGATCAGTTTCCACCCGTTGCTTCTCATCCTGCCTTCAGGCGCCTTGGAGAATAGCTTGACTCCCTCTTCTTTGTGGCAGCCCCTGAGATATTGGAACATTGCTATCATGTCCCCCCTCGTCCTTCTCTTCGTTAAACTAGACATACCCAATTCCAGCAACCGTTCCTTATATGTTTTAGCCTCCAGTCCCCTAATCATCTTTGTTGTTCTTCTCTGTACTCTTTCTAGAGTCTCAGCATCTTTTTTACATCGTGGTGACCAAAACTGAATGCAGTATTCCAAGTGTGGCCTTACTAAGGCATTATAAAGTGGTATTAATACTTCACGTGATCTTGATTCTATCCCTCTGTTAATGTAGCCCAGCACTGTGTTGGATTTTTTGGCAGCTGCAGCACACTGCTGGCTCATATTTAAGTGATTGTCCACTAGGACTCTGAGATCCCTCTCACAGTTACTACTATTGAGCAAGGTACCCCCTATACTATACCTGTACATTTGGTTTTTCTTGCCTAAATGTAGAACCTTACTTTTTTCACCATTGAATTTCATTTTGTTAGATAGCTCCCAGTGTTCAAGTCTGTCCAGGTCCTCCTGTATCTTAAGTCTGTCTTCTGGAGTGTTGGCTATTCCTGCCAGCTTGGTGTCATCCGCAAATTTGGTGAGTTCCCCATCTATCCCCTCGTCCAAATCATTGATGAAGATGTTGAAGAGCACTGGGCCTAGAACAGAGCCCTGGGCCACCCCACTGCACACTTCCCTCCATGTAGATGCGGTTCCATTGAGGACCACACACTGAGTACGGCCGGTCAGCCAGCTACGAATCTGATGGATTCTAGACCAGGCAGTGTATGAAGAGCAGGTCAAGGAAACTATGTTAACGTGGAGTAGGGATTTCTGCTTTAATATTGATCTGCATATCTGGCAAGAATTGTGGGAAAGAAATAGGAAACTTACTTTAGCTATGTCTTATAAGGAAAATCTCTATAAGATGTTTTACAGATGGCATTTCCCACCTACGAGGTTAGCCAAAATGGGCCCAAATCTTTCACCTATATGTTGGAAATGTAAAATAGCAATAGGGATTATTACCACATGTGGTGGGAATGTCCTAAAGCCTGTGATTATTGGAATAGGATAAGAAAATGGCTGAAAGAAATATTAATGTTGGAGATAGAGCTAAAACCTGAACTCTTTTTACTGGGCATAATCACAGAGAAATATGATAAGGGGATAGTCTATTTGATGTTGCACATTTTGACCACTGCTAGACTGGCGTTTGCGCAAAAATGGAAGAACAAAGAAACTCCTTCAGATGAAGAGATACTGCATAAAATACTATCTTGTGCTGAAATGGACAGGCTTACGATGGAACTGAAAGATAAAAGTGGAGCAGAATATTTTGAAATCTGGGATAAATTCTACTATTGGTGGGAATCGAGGAGGACTGTTGGGGTTATAGATTAGCAACAAGATGGAAATATACATAATTTTAGGTTAGCAAATAGATAAAATGTATTAAGTATTGTATAAAAAATTGATATGTATTTATAGATAAAGAATTGAATGTAAGAAGAGAAATAATTTGATAGAAATGTTCAAACTGGAAGGTTACGTCATGTCCAATGTTTTCTTTTTTTAATTGTATTATAAATAAAAAACTTAAAAATAAAATAAAATAAAATAAGTAAAATAAAAAGAAGTGAAATATGTGTGCGGAGGTGCAAGGTGGAGGGAGTAGGGAACATCTCAAATATAAAAAAATAGCTTTTTCTAGATATGGTCTCTCACCAGCCTTTTGGAAAGATGATGGCATTGTGCCTTCTCTCAAATTCAGCCAGTTACATGCATACAACAGAGTCATGGGGGGCTCTCGGTCTGCAGATGGCTGAGTTTGTTTACTGAGAAACGTATCAGTTCATTAAAACCCTACAAGAAAGCCCTCTTAAGTTATCACACTTGACTTTGTGTGTATACAATTCTAAGTGAATGTGTGTGAGTTAAACATTCACAGTGAGCCTGCCCATTATGTTTGCAAGTTGTAATGGTCATGGTTGGTTTTATGACCTTTTTTGCAGTGGTTGTTAAGCAAACGCCGCCATCATTAAGCAAAGCCATTGGTCTCTATGGGATAGTTTTGCTGAAAACCAGGACGCTGGTAAATGTGGCTGGGTTGCTGAGCACCTGAAGTGGAGTCACATAACCACAGGAGCCCCCCAACCATCAGAACTTCATATCTGGGTTGTAAGTCTCCTTTTTGGGTCCATCATAATTCTGAACAGCATTAAGTGACCCATCATAAGTCGAGGGCTCCCTTGCTAACTTTAATAGATTTAGATTGATTTTTCAGATAAAATGCCACCATACTGAATTTACAAATGCTAAATAAATGCATGGCAGTATAGTTTGTAAAGTAGCTCTTTTCCAATTCAAGTTCATGTAGCTGCATCTCCTGGCTATCTGTGGATCTGTCCACGCACAAGATGTTTCAGTCATACTTCTGACCACAGACATCACCTGTTTAACAAGTAAACCCAAGGTTATATTAGATTACTATGTTCTAGTGGAAGTTCTTAAATGAAATGATCAGCTACTTCAACATTTTAATCATAACAATTTTTTACAATTTAATCTAAATGAGTTTCAGATATTATAATACTGTGATGTTGTAATTGAGTTCTTCAGAAAAAAGTCAGTTTAGAGTCATGGTGGATTTTTTATTAGAAATTATTGAATGGCGTTTATTACTGTGCTTTTATGAGTCTTTCCAAATGTGTAATCTTGTGAGTAAGTTTTAGTAAATACAAGCCTGGTGAAATCTTAAAATTTAACAAACTTTTTTACTATATAGACTTTCATGAGCTATATCTGGGCTTTACTTGATATGTTGAATATTCTCTTCAAAAATGGATGGTAGGTGTGTGCCTCTCTGTGGATATTCTTATAGTTGTGGAGAGAGATTACAACACAATGAAATATAAAAGGTGGGTCCAGTTATCATTGCAGATTGATAGTGACTGTTGGGGAAAGTGTGACACAGTCTTTTTTTTTGCAGTAATTCATGTAGTAGATAAGAGCCCTTTGCATCTGATCCATGAGTAAGATACACAATTTCCTCATTATTCTTAGCATAAACATTTTACAATAAAATTAGGGTTGGCTTTTCTTCTTAAAGATGTAAGCATTATACCTATTTTAGAGCTAATTTGCTATGATCTTGCATTGTTCTTTTATTAATAAGAAGTGTTTTCATTCATAGAAGGGGCTGTAATCCAATGGACCACTCTGTTGTTGAAATGTGTGGATTCACCCTCCCATCAACAAGAATTTCATTGTCTATTGCAGTCTCCACCACTGTACCCATAACCCTCCAGATGAATTTTTTAGAAGGCATCTGGCAGGAGAGGGTCTTTTCACCGAACAATGAGCAAACAAAGATCGCATCTCCCCTACTTTAACCTTTGAGCATCTGGATTAAAGCCTGTTTCTGTCATTTTATCTGTTCAGAACAACAGAGGCAACTGTAGCCATATCATTTGCAGAAATCCTGAACAATTAAAAAAAAGAACTTAATTTAATAAAGACTGACTAATTATTCTGGCCACAAAATACAACCTAATTTTTAAAGGAAATCCTGGGCTGCAGAAATAAAAATTAAGACTGGAGAGAAATGTTGGATCACTAAATAAGATCATTAGATCATTTTGTTGCAGGGTTACCTTTGTAATGAATGATCAATTTTTTATTTTTTTATTTTATTATTAGATTTTTATCTCACCTTTATTACTTTATAAGTAATTCAAGACGTCGAACAAATAAAGTGGAAATGTTAATTTGGTAGTATTGAGCTTTGGATGTTAGTATGAAATAGAGATTGAAATGCTTGTTGCAATCAGACATAAGCATAGATTTAGCATCTTTCATGTACAAACAAGTTTTAAAGGAAAAAAAGCATTGCGTCTTTCAATTTCTGGTTTTTTGTTTTTTTTAAAAAAAGCAACACAGTCCCCCTCTGTGTATTAAGAACACGGGTGCCTTCCACTCTCGTTGGCTGAACTGGTTGCTTTTCTTCCCCATTTGGTGACTGGAAGAAAGGTTTATCTAAGCAAAGTGTAGGAGATGGTAGGACTGGAGGAAGAATTATTCATATATGAAAATGATGATGGCCTTCCTTGTCCTTCCTTGCCGTTCCTTGTCTCCCAGCTAAAGTCGATCGAGAGACAGGCGATTATGAAGACGTCATTTGGATCTTAGGCAGGGCAAAGGAGAGAAGCACTCCAGATGAGGTCCTGGGGGATGTGAGGAGGTCACTCATGTACGACCATGTGTATGTGTCTGACAGACTGTGAAATGGTGCGTTGCTGCGCGGCTGCGCTGCACCTGGGCCCTTCATGAGTGATTGATTGGTTTGGTCATGTGTAATGGTCCCATCTGCTCTGTGTTGTTTTTCCTTTTTTACTTATAAACACCGTTCCCAGTGGCTGAGAGGGGATGAGCCATGTTTTGTCATCTTCACTTACACTTCAGCTCAAAAAAGTGGTCAAATAGGTAAAGGCTGAAAGTAAATTCAAGTAATGTACTGGAGTAATCCCCCCCTCTCTCCTCCCCCCCTGCTCTCCTCCCCAAAAATCAGGCTTCTTTTTCCAGCATCTCTTTCCTTATGCAGGATCTAATGCTTGTTGATATTTGAAATGACTCACAATCCAGTAAGAATTACCGCTCCCCCCTCAATCACGAGTGAAAAGATTTGCACAAATGTGCGGATAGTGACTCTTTCTGCAGCAAGGAGTTTTTTTGTAACGGAGCCAATACTTAATTAAAACCGCTGACATCATGGTGTTATAATTAAGCATGGCATTAATTAAGCTGGAATAACGATTTTTTTATTAAGAGCTGCTCCGATTGTAGAAGACCGAGATCGGCAAAAACAAAATAATTTGATCATAAAATTAAAAGAAATCTTTCTGTTTCTTATACCATAACTATTCCAGAGTAAAAGGATGGCTGAGCCATCTTCATTTGTGCCAACTTTGTATGGTGTTTTTTTGGAAGGGGGGTTGTTAGTGAGAAGGAGAAGTGGAAGAGGTTGATGTGAAATTTGTTGTTGTTGGGTTTTTTGTTTTGTTTTTATTTTTGGGTGGTTTTTTTTACCCAAAAATGCTGATCGGCTCCTGGCATTCTGATGGCTAATTATGCATCGGAGAGCTTCGACAGCTGCATTCATCATCATAAAATGTAATAATTAATGACATTCCAACAAAGAAAAATATGCAAATGAGAACTCATTAGCATTTTCATATTCAGCTTTGATAATGCTTTTGCTGACAAGGTTGTAATTAATGAAAATTCATGTCGCAGTCAGGAGATTGGATCGGTTTCATTCCGCTCACAATTCCCAAATGCTTGCATTATGGAAAATCGGTGGCTCTGCCAACTTTTCAGGGAAGAAAACACACACACATACACACTAAAAGCACCAGATGCAAATTAATGGTAGGGAGCTTTTAACCCTTTAAACTCCATTTCCCCACCCTCTTAAAAATAAGCTTGATTAGTGAAAAGTGTAGAATAAATAAGATTCCAAAATAGTTATTTTAAACCAACCCTTCCCCAAACATTGCTAACAATACTAGCAGAGTGTTGTTTCTATTAAACATTTTTAGTGTTAACTTTGTTTTTATTCTTTGTTCCATTATATATTATCTAAAATACTATTGAATAGCAAGGGCGGGAGTGTTCTGATACTTATTTTAATCCATTGCTTTCTCTTAAGTTAACTCTGCTAGTATTGTCTCTGGAGGCTACTTTCTTAATAATTAAAGGTTTGTTTTTTTAAAAACGTAAAAAGTGTAAATTTGGAAAACAATGGCAGTCCTTCAATGTTTTCAGTTTTCTCTGTGGAGCTGTATTTGCAGCATTGCTCTGTTATGGCATCAGTTCAGCGGACGTATAACATAACTGTGTTGAAATGTATTATTCTATACTGTGTTTGTAATAATGGCTTAGATGGTCTGGCAACCTGTTATTTTTGTTTTATAAAATTGTGGAAATCATGTCCATTACAGCTACATCTGATTTCTCAACAACATTTGGTTCTCTCTGCCCCCTTCAAATCTTTACCATAAAAATAAGAGCAAATATTTCTTGCAATTACTCATTTATGAATGGTTTTGTTAATGTTGCAGTTTGAAGTTGGAACTTGTGTGTAATCATTTTGAATTAATAGGTGCTGCCTATTTGGCCATATGAGCTAGAAGTGAAATATAATGATTCCAACCCTAAAAGTAAGAAAAACAATACATAGGCCTTAAATGTCTTAGTGGTAAAGTATCAGCAACATTTTTTATATATTAAAATGTTTAATATTTAAACATGTACATTTAAGCAGTACATTATTTCAAATAAGATAAATAGTTCAGTAAAGTGCTTGTGTATGTTTGTGTATTGGGGAAAAAGCTGTTCTATTTAATAGTAAAGTCTTCAAAGTTGCACATGTTGATTGAAAAAAATGTTATTTGAACTTATTCTGGTTAAGTATGTACAATATAAGATTGTTACATAAATACTTTTCAGAACAACATAGATTGATTTTTTTCCCCATGGAGGTTAGATTTTGGAAATAAAGTTTATTGTTTCATTTCTTGTTACTCTAAAACTCTTATTTATTTCTCACTTTAGATGTAACCCATATATAGTCAGTAATAATTACTGATTATTTTTGTATTGGGTAATATTATATAAATGTACTTGATTCTTGCCAAATTTGTGCCATTTTCTCTTCCATTACGACATGAAACAAAATAAAATCATAGATCTTTTCTCCAGAGATTCCATTCTCACAAAATATTATAGTCACAGATTATTCATTTTTATGCTTTGTGCTTATTTATAATTGTATTCATCTTTATTAATATATTTGAATTTGTTAAAGGCTGAAGTTCTTCACTAATCTGGTTAAAATAATGTACAATAAACTGCCTGCCCATTCTTAACTGGAAGACATTCTCAATATTTTGTTGTTCAAAAATGGTCATTATGAAATCTGATTCATTTAGACAAGTGGAACAATTGTTGATTTTAAAATCCATGGATCACTTTATCCCATGAAATTTTACTAAAGTTCTGATATTGTTTCAGAAGGAAGAACGGGATTTGAATCGTCTGTCCAATTCTTATTTCTCTTTTCACACGTGCAGATATGAGAATATAGCTTCCCAAACAGAGACTTACTTAACTGAGATGTCTTCCCAAATACTTATCATAATTTTTATTACTAAAGGCTGAAGGTGCATACTTTATTTTCTATCACCCTTTACAAGAAAATGGATTATTTTGATTCCCTTTTCACACCTATCGTGAAAGCATTTATCCTTGAATCTAGACATGAAAAATCTACTTGAAATGAGTTTTGAAAATATGTTCTTATGTAGAGAATATTTTTTTTCCCTCTCCTCTTCCACATATTAAAAAAAATAATACACTCAGGTTCTGCAGTCTTCCTATTGTGCCTACTGGCCAGGAGCATACTGCTCTTTTCAAATTCATCTGATGTAGATTTTTTACCAAACAGTTACCATCCTGTTTATATTCATTTGACGTCCTCCAGGTTCAGCAGACTTCCAGGCACATAATTTGTTCCAGATCATTTTCACCCAAGTGGGAGACCATGGTAAGTCACAGGCCCATATTTCCATTGCAGGCAGGAACAGGGTGGTGCCTGGACTATAGTGTTTTCCTGTTCCAGCCAACTCCTTTGTGGCTTTTTCTTTCTTTTTTTCTGGTAAGGCTAAGTTGCATTCTGCTGGTGGCTGCTTGCTATATTTTAGTTTTCATTTTGTTTTTCTTTATGTTTCATTTCTGTTAAATTCTGGAAGAAAATGTGCAAAATTCTGTTTTCTGCCATGCTTCCAACAAACGTTCGTGAAGAAGTTTCAATAAATTGTAATACAATTAGCAGGCTTTCTGACTAAATATCTCCTTGCCATGCATAGTTGCAAACAATATTATTCAATATTGTGTTTGAAATAAGATTCACTTCATCTGGGCTAGTATTTTGCTAGAGACACCATCTTGGCTGGCAAGCAGAGGCTAAGCAAAATTTTCTTTATTTCTTTCTTATTAAATTTATTTGCTGTCCATCTCACAATCAAGGCGACTCTGAGAACAATTAACTTATAGGGTTGCCAGGTGTCCACTATTTGAGTGGACAGTCCGCTTTTTTCACATTATGTTCACTATTTTTTTTCACAAAATAGTGGACATTTTTTTATTCAAAAGCTTTATGATGAAATGGTACGTAATCTAAAGCTGTACAGTCTACTTTTTTACTACTTAACCCCCCCTGCTTGTCCGCTATTTTTTGGAAGCAGACCTGGCAACCCTATTAACTTACCTTCAGATATTGTGGATGCTCCATCACTAGAGGCATTTAAGAAGAGACTGGATAGCCATTTATCTGAAGTGATACAGGGACTCCTGCTCGAACAGGGAGTTGGACTAGAACAGTGTTTCTCAACCTTGACAATTTTAAGGCATGTGGACTTCAACTCCCAGAATTCCACAGCCAGCAATGCTGGCTGTGGAATTCTGGGAGTTGAAGTCCACATGCCTTAAAATTGTCAAGGTTGAGAAACACTGGACTAGAAGATCTCCAAGGTCCCTTCCAACTCTGTTATTCTACCGTATGTTCTATGTTCTGAGAGCTATGTCCTAAGCATCTTACGGTACTAAGAAGAACTTCTACTCACTAAATAGTTGAACTCGTTGGAGGAAGAATAGAAGCAAAGCTTGCTAAGTCCACAATATTTTACTCCATGCCCAATTAGATCAGACTTTTCCTGTGGATAGACTTCAGACTGAGGGAAGAGTTTAATGCCTCTTATTTGATATTCTTGTAAGCAGGACTGGAATAGCATCACAGGCAAACTATAACTTAAATTGCAAAAGTTGCCTTTAGCTGAGCTCATACAGTAACTACAATTGAACGTTCTTGTATTAAAGTGGCTTGTTATTACAGCAAATTTATCAACTTATCAATGTAGTTGATTGCCCACTTTAGTCAGATCCCACTTAATGCCTTAAGTAACACACACAGTGATTTTCAAGCCAGCGAGATCTTATGAAGTATATTTAAATGAGGCCTAGTGTTATCATCAATAGCTATTTCAGAGTTTGAATGTTTTTTCTCTGGTATACATATTTTCATATTTCTGTTATTATGCTAGGTATATTTAATAAATTGGTCTTATACTTGACTATACTTGAATTTATAATACTTACAGATTTTTTAAAAATAGATATAGATATATTTAATATTGGAGTTGGTCATTGTGGGCACAGTTCCCAAATAATAATCACAATTTTCCTCATCCTGAGGCCAAAAATGGGATAAAAAAATAAATGAAATATAATATATTTATAGTAGAAAGGTAATAATTTATTCAGCCTATGTTCACCTATCATGCTATAGATATTTTTAGATAATCTAAAAAAATATGGATAGATAATTTTTAGACTACATCTAAACTGGATTGTCCTGGAATTTATGTAGCTCATATCCGGGGTAATTTATTACTGTAGAAGTTTTCTGATAAAGGGCAGATATTTTTCATACTAATGTGCTTTGCCTACATGCATCCACATCATCATTTCTTGAGTCCACAAAACCCAATGGCTTCATGAAAAATTAAATGCAGAGGTAGGACTATTTTTAGAACTATTTCAGTTAAAACACAGAAAAGTATTTATCTCATTTGTATATAGCCCGCTAACTTAAAATTATAAACTATGCCAGTGGTCCCCAACCTTTTTGGCATTAAAATTGTCTTCCACGAAATTGTTTCATGGAGACAATTTTTCCATGCACTGGGGGGGGGGGAATGATTTCGGTTTCACTCACTCTCCCACTGCTCACCTCTAACTATGCAGCCCAGATCCTAACAGGCCACAGACCAGCACCAGTCCATGGCCCAGGGACCCCTGCACTATACCATCCATGAAGAAAATCTTTTCTGTTTGTTTAGTCTTTTGCAAATAGAATGAATAAAATGTGCAACTAAAACATACAATTAATAACTGATAGTGGCATTCAGGCCCAAATTCTACATTTAATTGTGAGAAAACCTTTTTGGAGTCACTGGTATTGTACCTATGTGTGCCTGTGCTTTTACATTAGTGTTGACTCCTGACAACTGCTTGACTAGTGCCTGCAGTTTTCTTAGCAAGATTTCAGAAGTGGTTTTCCATTGCCTTCTTCCTAGGCCTGAGAGAGAGTGACTGGCCCAAAATCTTCCAGCTGGCTTTGTGACTAAGGTGGGACTAGAACTCAGAGTCTTCAGGTTCCTAGCCTGGGGGCCTTAACCACTACAGCAAACTGACTCTCATGTTAGCTCGTTTGATAGAACAAACTAAGCAAAAACCAACTTTCCATGTTATAATTTAGGTTAACATTCATGGAAGCATGGAAAAAAAGAGAATTTGAATAAAAGTGTCGAACAATGATTCTTCAACAAGCAGCTTTGTAGAGATTGAGCCGAAGAATGGGGCATTATAAATAAAAACTTCAAAGCTTGAGTCTTGTCCATAGTTGAAGAGGCATTTAGAAAGGACATTAGGAATAATTGATAATGTATGGTTGGCTGATGTATTTATGGGAAACAACAGAAATCTAACCAAGTCAATTGCTTAACTAACATGGCAAACCAAAAAAGTGAGTGAACATAGTAAAGATAAAGTCCTCATTCCGTCCAGCTCCAGTTCTGCTTACTACAAAGACATGCTTTTGGTAATGTTATGGAAGTTAATTGCCAGTGTCTTCTTCCAGGATTCTTGATGTGTCCTATCCAAACAACTGACCCTGGTTGGTTAGTTTTTTCAAGGTTGGGTTAAGTTATTGGCCAAGAATATGATAAAAGGGTGTACTTAAGCTTAAACCAATGAATGAATGAATTTATTTTGTGCAAATAAAAAAATCTTCCATATTATAAGTATTACTCTTAAATGCACGTCTGTGCTTTTCTATTCCAAAGTGTAGTCAATGGGTCTTACTCCTAATCCTTTCAAATTATTACTATGGGCCAGATAATAGCAAGCCCATGATTCTTAGCAAAATCAGACAATAGGCCAATTCAGACATTAGGCCAATTCAGTGAAGTTATAAATGTGTAGTTGGCATTCCCCATTCTTCTCTTGCTTCTCCTCACCACACTTAAGTGCTAACTTGCATGCTCCAGAATTGCTCTTTTTTTTTTTTAACACATTCCATGTTTCAGATGCCATAGATAGCAAACCCAGAACTGATGTGTGAATTGGAATTAAAGGAGAGGAAGATGGGTTTCCCACATTAAATCCATTGTTAACAAAAGTCCGAAAGAGAGAATATTGTTTAATGAACATGATCATTGTTAACTTGATGACATGTTTAATCCCTGTTTGATCTTGGTGCTTTTATGCTGATCTACTTTAATTCTAAAATTTTGGAATAGCTGAGATAATTCCAAAATACCAGTTTCATAAACATTTGTATAATTTGAGAAGAAAGTACAGTTGTGCTATTTTAGAAATCATTATAGATATCTGTGATATCTACCCATAAACCTTTGAAAAAGCATTTAAAACCTGACTTTCCCCCAGGTTTTGTGTCTTTTTTCCCCCCTTCTACTTGTGGGGGAGGAAATTTTGGTATTGTTCTCTTTGGGTTATACAGTATTATTATTGGTTGCATGGTCAGCCAGATGTTTGGACTGGATTTAGTATTTTTGTTCCTCTATCACGTTCTTCCTAAGGACCTGGAATAGGCAGATGCTGTTGTTCAATAATATTAAAAGTATCGTTTCAGGAAGTAAGCGGTTCCAGGCAAAGTTGCCTTTTGCAATTGACTGAGGGTGATTTTGTCAGTGCTGATTGTGTTCCAGTGGTGCCCCAGAAGTTTGAGGATTGAACCCAAGGTGCCTATCACTATTGGCATTATCTTTGTTTTCTTTTGCCATGGTTGTGCTACTTCTATTTGCAGGTCTTTGTATTTTGTAATTTTCTCCAGTTCTTTCTCATCTATTCTGCTGTCTCCGGGTTCTGCTATGTCAGATATGTCAAACTCGTGATGTCACGTGACGTCGCGCAATGTATCTGGACGGTTTTGCCATTGCCGGCAATGGGGTGGGCGTGGCTTCCAGGTGACGTGTCCGGCTTGGGGGACCGGCAGTTTGATACCCCTGTACTACCTCCACTATCCAGACTTATTTTGTTTTTCTTACTAACAGTTGTTAAGTCTGGGCAATTTTCTTGCAGCAGCTAGATGGTCTACTGTTTCTTCAGGTTTTTACAGCTGTTTGAATTCTAAAGTCCCAGAGCAGTTGCAGGCAAGGGGCATTTTTTGCAGATTTTCCAATATACCATTGTTACTACTTTATCATGCTATTGTCTGTACTCAGTAAGGGCAATTTTCTTGCAGCAGCTAGATAGTCTACTGTTTCTTCAGGTTTTTACAGAAGTGGCATTTGCTGTCTATTGCCGTCTTCTTAATTCTGGCTTTGTATGCATTTGTTCTTAAGGCTTGCTCTTGTACAACCAGAATTAGCCTCTCTCTCTTTCTCCAGCTTTCTTTCTCTTATTGCAGTTCTTGTTGAGATCTGCTTTGCCTTTGCCATGTCTCTTTTCTATTCTTTCTTTGGTTTTTCTTATAACCCAGTTTGGCCTCTCCAGTATTCAGTTAACCTTTGCTTGCCTTTAGTGCAATAACAGATAAAAACTGATCAAGGAGAGTTTCAGTCTAGAAATAAGGAGAAATTTTCTGACAATGAGAATAATCAACCAATGGAACAGTTTGTCTTCAGATGTTGTGGGAGCTTCATCACTGGAAGCTTTCAAAAAGAGATTGGACTGCCATCTGTCAGAAATGGTGTAGGGTCTTGATTTTACAACATTTCCTTCATGGGCAGGGGTTGGACTAGATGACCTATAACAGTGATGGCGAACCTTTTAGAGTCCGAGTGCCCAAATTGCAACCCAAAACCCACTTATGTATGGTCGGGTGCCAGGTGGGTGTGGCCCACTGATTGGGTGTGGCCAATTGGGTGGGCGTGGCCCATTGGGTGGGCATGGCTGCCATGGTAACAGCAGACTGGATGGTACTAAAAAGTTCAATCAATCAATTCCAACTTTGCGAGATCTTTTTTTCCCACAAGAAGTTGAAATTGATTGATTTATTGAACCTTTTTTTGCACACGGCAATGGAGGCCTAAAGCAAAAAGGTTTTATAAAATCCAGCTGAAGGCCTAGGACTGGGGCAATGGCGTGTGTGCCCACAGAGAGGGCTCTGTGTGCCACCTGTGGCACGCGTGCCATAGGTTCACCACCATGGACCTATAAGGTCCCTTCCAACTATGTTATTCTCATTCTAATATTCTTCACTGTATTCTTCTTTTTTCTTCTTCAACTGTCTGGTGTAATTGCAGTAGTCCATGCCTACCTATTATCTTTGGTAACGAGAGACTGTCAGTGTTGCAACATTATTCATTGTCATTATTTTTCTGGTTTTCCTGTTCAGGACTTTTAATTCTGACAGAGTTGAAAGGGGCTGTGGAGGTCTTCTAGTCAAACCCTCTGTTCAAGCAGGGAACCTTATACTGTTTCAGACAAATGGTTGTCCAATCTCTTCTTAAGAACCTACAGTGTTGGAGCACCTACAATTTCTAAAGGCAAATTGTTCCACTGATTAATTGTTCTGTCAGGAAATTTCTCCTTACTTCTAGGTTGGTTCTCTCCATTGCTTCTTGTTCTGCCTTCAGGTGCTTTGGAGAACAGGTTGACTACCTCTTCTTTGTGGCAGACCCCTAGATATTGGAACACTGCTATCATGTCACACTAGTTCTTCTGCTTGAATCCAGTCATTACTCCAGTTGTATGTCTAATGCCTTGATGGCATTCTCTCCACTGAATTTGGACTTTAAGATTTTCTTCATTCTATGATGTAATCATTTCTACCCTTCTTTTTGACGTCATTGTCCTTGATGTTGTCAGTTTGAAGGATGGTCACGTATTTGTAGTTATCATCTTCATCCAGACTCTTGATGTTATGCCTATAGGATATCTGGATACCTTCAGTTTCGCTATTTTTTTCTTGATGATAGTAGCACATAATAATATAAAGAAATTATTGTGCTTTGTTGAACAGTCAGCCAGATGTTTAGACAGGATTTGGCATCTTTATCCACCTATTCAGTCTCTTCCAAGGACCTAGGCAGAATAGGCAGATGTTGTTTGATGTGTTAAAGGTATCATTGTAGGATGTAAGCTGTGCCAGGTAAAGCTGCCTTTTGCAATTGACTGATGGTGATTTTGTCAATGCTGATGTTTTCAAGTGGCATTACTGTTATTATTTTGCATATGTAAAGCCATCTGGAATCATTGGAATCAGGCATACAAAGCTAGAAAATCCATAAAAACAGAAGGATAAAGCAAAGAGAGGTCCAATTCATTTAGAAGTATCATTTTCATTAGTGCTTTGCCAAATCTTGTTGCCTACTTTGTAAAACTACTTAATTTACTATGAAAAATGCAGGGTTTTTTCATATCTCTTTTATAAAGTTTTTCTACTAATTGTGAAAAGTCTCTCACAGCTGGAGTTGCAGTTTTACTGTGTATTTGAGTGAGGTACCTTCATTTTTAAAATACCTTCACTATTTCACTATTGCCTTAATCACTTCATGGCAAAAATATCTATCTGTGTAGTCTTATCAGCATCTCAAATCTTCTAAGCAATTTAAACTGTCTTTCCTTTCCTTTCCCCTTTCACTTCCTTCTCTAAAAATCATTTGTCTGTCTGCCTGCCTATGTCTGTGTATCTGTCTGTCTGTGTATCTGTCTGTAAAGTTGTTAAGACTAGAAACACAGTTTATTCTGATGTCAGTTGAGTCCAAGCAATGCATTATGCTCAGTGGAGATGACAATTCTAAAAGCTGAACAAAAATATCAGTTGATGGAGTGACCCTTAACTGTCCAGCCTTTCTAGCTGACACAGTCAGGTGGAATACTTTATGGTGATGATGACTTTGTATGGGAAGACTCAAATAAGTATTTTTTTTTTTAACCCAATGAAGACCTCTCTATTTCACATTTTTCTAATATGACATCTTGAGGCTTGGGATTTGGTGCTTTAAGGGTCTCAGGAATAATTTGAAGTACAGAATTTAATGTTTTAAGGGTAGCAATTGCAAGTGTTGAAGAACTTCTCAATTTACATGGTACACATGCAATTTTAATACATGTTTGAGATTACACACACACACAAATACACACTGAAATAGAGCTTTCCGTCCTAATATCTATCTTATATTTCTAAAAAATATAGAAATATCCAGCAGCAACCCATGTCTTAGTATATTTTAAAAATGTTTGCTCTAATGTTTATAATTGTAGAATGAACACTTATTTTTTTAAAAAAATAAAAACATTTGTGGCTTTTTTTTTAGAAAAAGAACAACCATGCACAGATGTTTCATTTGCTTCAGTAGCACTTAAGCAAGTATAACCCTACTAAGGTTAATGGAAACATTTCCCACACAAAGGCAGCAGGATGAAACCCCATTTGATTAAATTCACAGCTCTTCCACAAGCCCAAATAAATAGTTATGGTGGAGGTGAAACTACTGAATGGCTAGAGAAGGTGGGATACCTTTCAGTAGATAAATCTAAAAAAAAAAGGATGCTTAGAGAGATAAACAAACTAACATTTTTCATCGTAGTGTGATTTTTGTTTTTGTTAGCACGTTATGTTCTATGTTAAATAAATCTAAATCTAACTATTTCAGATGAACTAAATTCCCCCAAATGACTAAATGAAATTTCTGGTAGCAGCTTAACCCTGGTCAGTATGGATGATTTATATAGTACTTTGTTTTCCTATCTGGAGATTAATATCTGCATTGGAAAATTCATGCCTTTTGTATGAGGAGAAACGTGATAGGGTTTTCCCATTTCTGCTACATGAATCAGGCAAACGGTCCAGTCAGTTATAAAGTATATTCCTTTCCATGTGTACATTTCATTTCACACACATATGGTGTGTGCAAAAGACTGATCTTACTACTACTATTGGAAGTCTTTATCAGTTCCTGTTTCTTCTTATTATTTGCTACTCATTACTTTACAAAACCCTTCAGCTTGCAACTTCATGGAATCCCACTTTATTGTGTCTACATTTAATGAAATAAAATGAATTCTTGTATACAGTAATTTTAATTGGAACTCAAAAGTGTGTGGGCTCCATATTTTGGAAGAAAAGAGAGAAAATAGTGTGTTTGAGAAAGATAGGAAACTGGAATCCTATGAATTTTTGACTAGTATTGCATCTTTTCACTGTTAATATATAAGATTATATTTTTTAGAACCTTTCCCCCATACTCTGATTTTTTAAAATTGATTTTCGAGGATACTATTAAATACCCAAAGTATGATTGTATGCTTATAACAACTAAATGATTTTACTTGAGAAGCAGCTCATTTGAATTCTGTTGAGTAAAAAGCACACAATTCAAACTGAAATAAATCAGTAAGTGTTTACAGTTCCATTTTTCCCATTTTTTGCATTCACATTGCCTTTGTTGTTCTTGCTAGGACATGCCTCCTTAAAGTTTTGCCAGTGTGGAATTGGGCAGAAAAATTCCCCAGCACTAATATAACAGCTGATATAAGACTACATTTATTATTACAAACGTCTTATAATAATGCTCCATTTACCTGCAAACCCCGCCCCCTTAAACTGCTTTGTCAATATGGACAAGAGCAGGATGGTAGTAAATGTTTGAAGACCATACAGAAAATTCTCAAATGCTCTTTACCTGTAAAAGTATATACAGTAGGGTTCGCCAAATCTTTTCATAAATCATTTAAGATTTCCAATTTTGATGAAAATGAATATATAAGTTACATTTTATTTTTTTAACATTTTAAACTCTTCAATGCTAGCTTGATTGCCAAAAAGCAATGCTGTGTTATCTTGTTCAGAGATCTCCTTTTCCTCTCCTGTCTCTCCTCTTCTCCTTTCCCCTCTCTCCTCTCCTCTCTCTCCTCCTCTTCTCTCCCCTCCCCTCTCCCTTTTTCTCTTTCCAAAGAACTTCAAGTATAGGTGTCATAACTCTCCTGGAGAAATCAAGGCAGATTCCTTGAAAACGAGGAATCTGGGACCTTAGGTGAGGCGATCGCCAGAAAAATCCTCTGTAATCCATATCTAAGTTCTAACTGCCATATCTAAATCAGAGGTGATGAGCTCCCAAGAACACAGCATCACTCAGATTCCAGATTCATCAATACTTGATTACTAGGAAAAGCTATTCAAGAGTCACAGGTTACCCCTTTAATAAACACCAGCTGATGTTGTTTGGAAGCTCTGATGGCTCTAATACTCTTCTGCCTTAGAAATGGAGCAATGTCCATATTGGTCTGCTGTTGTATTCTGGTTCCTCAGTTGCTTCAGAGAACCTGTTCGTGTCTGAATCTGTGGATCTTTTGGGAATATTTTTTTGCTCTCAGCATGCTTTAGCCTACTTTCCTTGTTGCTGAGTTTCAGGCTGTCTCTGCTCAATTTCCTTCCCCAGAATGACTTTCTGCAGCTTCTGTAGTATGCAGCCTGAAGCCACCTAGATCAGGACCATATGGCCAGGAACAGGCTTTTGATTTTTCTTTGAATCATCTCTGCAGCCTGTGGACAATTAGTGGTCCTTACACTTCAGAGTGTAAAACGTTGATATGGAAATATATTGTTTTCCTGTCAGTCAAGGAAATGGGTATTTTGTAATTTGCAGAAGGAAGTAATAAATATAAAAATCATGTATAAGCTCAGTTTGAGGAGTTAAGGGTCCCAAAACCAAAGTCAGGGCTCATAGCAAGAACAGGAATTCAGCTCTATTATACAGTATATTTTGGATTTTATTTGCCTAAACCTTACCAATTGCATACATTGAACATACGGTCATTAAAGTCAGTTCAACTCTTAGCAATTGCATAGATTTTCTCCATTATGATCTGTCCCCAAACTGGTCTTTTAGGGCTTCCAACAGTGCATCCATCACCACTATAATTGAATCTATTCATATTGCAGCCAATCATCCTCTTCTTTCCACCTTTCTCAGAATAGGAGAGCTAGGTCTTTATATAATGTGTCTGAAGAAAGATCATTTGAGCCTGTTCACTTGTGCCTCAAATGAGAACTCCGAGTTGACTTGTTCTGTGATCCATTTGTTTGTTTTCTTGGTTGTTTGTCTTCTCACCAAAGTTCACAAATGTCAATACTGTTTCTATCCTTCTCCTTCAAAGTCCTTAGAGAGTTACAGGAAACACCATTGCTTGCAGTATTTTGAACTTTGTAGATATAGACACATCATGACCTCTGAATATCTTTCCCAGGGCCTTGGTCCCAAAGGTGCTTTTTCCCAAAGACATCTAAACTTGCTTTTGCTTTGAAAATGTTTTGCTTCTCATCCAAGAAGCTTCTTCATTTTTGAACTGAAAGTAGGTGGGCATGGATTGTGGCAAGTACACAGACAGTTGAAGTGGAAAAAAAACCCAAGAAAGTCCAGTTGCCTTTTAGTAAAAACACCTTTGTGACAACTCTGACCTGCATGATTGAGAATCTCCATAGACTTCCAGGGCTTTTGTGTTGCTACTCTACCATGTGCTAGCCTGTATCTTGTTTACGGTACTTATTCCTTTACAAGTTATATCCCAAAAGACAAAAGCTGTCTATGAAATAGTGATCATATGTACCCTCAGTTTTTCAGTTGATAAAGTCAGTTAGACCTCAGTATTGTTTATATAAAATTAGGATTGCACCAGATCACTTATTCAGATCTGATACCTTAGAGAAGTTTGGAGAGGAGTTGTTTTTGGGATAGCCAAAATAAAGGACTACACTAAGGCAGAATATTTTTCTTGCTTATTATGCAGAATTTCCTAATATAGGTAGGAAATGCCTGTAGCTAGTCCTTGTTGACTTAATACCATTTATTGAACCAGTTATTATATTTGTATGTAGTAATGTCAAATGAAATTTTGAAAGCTTCTGCCATGCTAACTCTTTACGTTTTCGCATATTTTTTGTTCATTTTGTTGCAGCCAATCAATGCAGCTACCCCTCTAGAAACAGCTGCACTTAGTTTGTTGTGATATTAACGGCAAAGTGGGATTGCACATTGTCCTCTGCAGATTTAAAATTTGCATTTATTTTTCTTTCATGCCATTAAATTATGGAAGCTCAAGTTAGTGGAGAAAATTCTGCCCCTGACAGTGTGTTAGATTTTCTTTTTCACTACAGTCTCATCCTAACTGCAAGTGTGATTATCTTACTCAGAGTTCTGGTAAAATACATATTTAGCCTAAAGTGTTAATTGTATTTCATAATGGTTAAAGAACACAGCTTTTCAAAATCAAACTTCACCAGAATTTTAGATAACAATGTTAACATTACAAGGGTTCAGTGCTGACAGTTAAGGCACTTGGAACTTCCTTGGATAAGGTATTCCTTTACCATATGGGCATTTTAATTAGCAATAAAAATGTTGATCTGCATACTGTAGCTAGGTTTATAAAGGACCTGCCTCATTATGGTAGTGTGAATTGTATAACTCTTTCAAGGTTTTGGGGTTCCCCCCCCCATTCTCTGCTAAAACTGCCTCTATTGTGTGAACTGATTTGCACTGAAAGTTTGCACTATATACTGTAGTTATCTAAATGATGATACATGGAACAATTTATTTCCATCCCTCTAGCTATATAACCATAGAATCTTTACTTAGTGGTAATTTTCATTCAGCAACCACAGTTGGGATCAGCAGCTTGGTCATTAAGCAAAGTGGTCACTAAGTGCAAATATGCTTCAGATTTCTCTTGCTTTAATGCAGGGATTGGTCACAAAGTTACTTTTTCATCATCAGTGTAATTGCAATGGTCACTAAACAAGTTAGTCATTAAATGAGGAGTACTTCTATTACCTCTACCAATTTGTATCCTCTGCTTGATTCTTTAGTCTGTGTGTACGATCTAATTAAAGTGATAACAACAGCAACAGAAATCAAATTAATTATTTTAATTAGATTATTAAATAATATTTTAAAAGCAGTTGTTTGGTATATGTACTGAGTATGGTATATTATTAAATTTGGTTCTCTCAGAATGTCAGTATTATTTTAAAAGTCTCAATTTCATAGAGAAAAGAAAAGTAGCTAACCAGGATGTTCTTGGGAAAGGTTAATGTTTAGTTTGGTACTTTACAGGCCAAATTCCTTTTGATAGTACCACGTTCAGAGATATTCACCACAGTATCCACAGGTTCAGTCCTTCCTTTTCCTTCTAGATCACAATGCCAAAATTCAGTGAAAATGTCTGCTTTTCAGAACCATGACTTTATAGCTTTCCTCATCAAAATAATGGTGAAATAAAGTGAAAGGCATTTGGGAAGGAAAACTTCATCATCTTCCAGTCCTTGCTTCCCTTCCTTATTTTCTGCCACAAGATTTTGATCTTATTTCCACTCAATTTGGCAATGTAATCTTGGACCAATAGAGAGGGGCTATGTGAATTGGAGAATATTAAAGGCAAATATGGAAATACTTCTTTTCCTACCGTTTAAAACCTTGAAAAGCAAGAAAATGTGGGGTGAAGAACCTACCTTCCTTCCTTCCTTCCTTCCTTCCTTCGACCGCACTTGCTGCCCACCAAACAATCTTTGGTGGCTCATTTTGACAAAGTTGCCTACCTCTTTTTGTTTTGCTACTTCAGATTCATAATTATATTTCCCTTGTTTTCTGTTTCCCCAAAGTAAACTGAATTATATTGTGGCCTAATAAATAAAATTACGGTGAATCAAAATTCTTGGATTTGTATATTATGTTGAAGGGCACAAAGAAACCTATTTAATACAGCATCTTGAAGAATTAGGATGATTTATTCTCACATTCATTTCCCTACTGTTCTGAAAAATTCTCAAGCAAAACTGGAATTTTGCTGATTTGAAAGATTCAGTCTGTAATACAAAGCTTTGCATATCATAGCCGGTCAGAGAAATGCAATCAGATAAGCTTCATTGTGCTTATGGTAATAGAATGTTCTAGTTCAGTGTTTCTCAACCTTGACAACTTTAAGGCATGTGGACTTCAACTCCCAGAATTCCACAGCCAGCAATGCTGGCTGTGGAATTCTGGGAGTTGAAGTCCACATGCGTTAAAGTTGTCAAGGTTGAGAAACACTGTTCTAGTTGCAAGGAAGAAGAGTACTTGGAGATGTTCTGCAAAGGGATTGTCTTTCCTTCAAGTATCACTTTCTTTGGGAGTCCTTTTCCCACTTTAGTGCAGTTTAAACAAAGTGGTCTTCCCCATAGTTAGTCTTTGTCAAGTAAGCCATGAGCGTTAGATACATAGGCAGATTGGAGTGAGGACAGGAAATGTTCCCATAATTCTAAATAGACTTCATAGCATGGAGAGTTCTTGGTGCTCTCCAAGCTTGTGGTTTGTTTGCAACATTTCATTACCTGACTAGGTAATACCATCATTGTTAATGAGTGTGAGATTTAAATACTGCAGCTTGCCCTGCCAGTGTTGGTGGGGATATGATTTTCTCCTTGGTAGATCCTTCGTTAAGGTATTGTTTGCTACTTAGTTATTTGTCTGGTGTTAATCCCGGTTTATCTGGTTGTAGGCTGCTGAAGAGGATGTGTTCTGGTCTTTCCTTCTTAGCTTTTCGATTGTTTATTTTGAATTGTGGTTTATCTGAATGTGTCTATTCATAGCCAGACAATGCTACATAAGTAATAATTCCACAAATTTCAGTCTGAATGGATGAACATGGGCTGTTGTACATGTCCCTTGAAAGGTCAATTAAAACAAATGTATTATTCAGATTTTTCTTTGCAAAATAATCTTCTAGACTTGGCTTCTGGTAAAAGATGTGTATTCCTTTTTCATATTCAGCTGGAAAAAAGAACCATGTGTCATCTTACTCATTAAAAAATTACTTCCTTCTTATAAATTATCAGAATGACTATGTTTAGCTCAGGGTAGTTTAATTAAAAGAAGGAACAGTAGACCTTTGTTTATTGTGAGACTCAGCAATATTTAGACCCAAGCATTCTTATATACTGGTTGCGAATTTCCCCACATTTTTTCTTTTTTCTTTTAAAAGAGATTTCTGTTATGTTTGTTTTACTTCTCAGATCCTTTTTCAGAGGGGAATCTAAGATGTTTTTAAGCATACATCATTGCAAGGTGATAGAGAATGCTATTTCTCCTCTTCCACTTCTACTCCATCATTACACTGCAACTCTGAGGATTTAACTGAAGTGTAATCAATCAGGAAGACTTCAGATGTTCTCTGGCATAGATTCTAACTTTATATTACATTTACATTGGTTTTTCTTCCAACATTATAAATTCTTTAATAAAAGAAGGCAGGGTTTTCCCCAAGAAACAGAACTGTTTTGCCTCTATATAAGCCAGAAGGTAAAAATTGTGTGTCTCTCTGGGTGTGTGTTTGTGTGTGTGTGTGTTTATACTAACCAACTAACCAATGCTGGTTAAAGAGGTCATTTTCTTATAAATTGCCCTTAAAATCCATTGGATAAATATTTTGTGTGTTTCATCAAATCAATGTTCATATACTGTATTATGGCAAGCCGTTATATAGGTGGTTAGTTTTTAATTTTATGTGTTGAGGGAATCCATCCACAATATACAAAGCTAACCCATATTATTATTCAACCATATTTTCTTGTTAGAAGGAATTTACATGTCGCAAAACATTAAAATCAAATCATATAATGATTAAAATTAAAGGCTAAGATTAAAACTGGAACAGGCATATTTAGATATATTTCCCCACTTAGAGCCCAGTGATTTTTTTAAGAGCTGGGTTATAATAATAATAAAAAATAACTTTATTTAATTTTAAAAAAGGAAACATGAGAAGGCTTCTAGCAAAGTCAGAATGTTGATCCTTCAAGCTAAACATTTTCTTCACTAACTAGAATTAGCAGGAAATTCACTCCAAAATTACTGTGCATTTATTATAGTTATTATTTTATCGTTACATTTATATCCCTTCTTTCCTCTTAAGAATTCAGGGTTTCTAAAAGGGGATAATATGTCTTCTCTAATTTTATTCGCAAAACAGTAAATCTGTGATTTATGTTGGGATAAGGCAGAATGAGTAGGTGAAAGTCATCAGGTTTGATCAGAGGCTGAATGAATCTGTGTGTCTTTGATCTGAGTCCAATTTCTACACAATAACACACTGTACTACACTGGCTGTGTCTCTCCATTGGGCTGCTCTTCTTATGGAAGATTGTTGTTGTTATATACCCCAAATGTGAAATTGCAGTGATCAGTTCTTTAGCTGGTATTGGCCTTCATACGCATCAGGATCTTCTCAAGAATTTAGGATGTTGTATTGGTGTGCTTATGTTGATCAAAGTTTATTCTCAGAGACCAAGCGTCAAGAGGAGAAAGGAAAATAAGTAGATGTGTCTGCTTTCCTTGCCTTTTTCCTCTAAATTAATGACTGGAAAAGAGTAAAAGTGAGTGGAAAGTAGAAGCCTTAACTTGAAATTGGCAAGTGATTCATCTAGAGATAACAAAAATGTAGAAAAATACATAATACAAACTCAAATACTATGGATATTAAAGGTTAAATTGGAGTACTGCAATTAAAAATTAAAATTAGGTAAAACTTAATAACAGGATATGGATATGTATAAGCAAAAATGTATTGATAAATGTGATAATGAGGTTTTAACTGAGTTTGATACAATTAGAAATTTACCAGCTTAAATACGATATAGCAAATGTTAAGGGAAACAGAGAAGAAATATTTGATGATGTAACCAGAGATATGTACTAAAGATTTTGTTATTGAACTATTGACTAACCCAGTCACCATGTTGCCTTCCAAATACTGAAATGTAAAACTGGAAAAACCAATAAAATATTATTTAAAAATATGTAACAAATAGTCACATTTTGTCTAGTTGTATAAAGTTTTATGATGAGATATTGCCCATCTCAAAAAAAGGTATTTTTCAATAATATTTTATAATTTAGGCATGGGGCAAAGGACATGAGAGCACAAACGCACACACTCAGGTATAATCACACAAAGCAACAGACTGGTACTCATGCATGCAGCTCCACTCAGGTGGAACTGTGGAGGCACACATGCGCACTGGACCTCCTCTCGCATGGCTTGATTCCCCTCCCCCCAGCTGGAGCACCAGGCCACAAAGATTGGGGACCCCTGATTTAGAACATGGCCCTAATATTCTGTTGTCTGTAAATAATATGATACATTAACTTCCTGTTATTCTTTTTTCTATCATTGACTGACTGATTTGAATATTGTAGTTAACCCATTAATTTTAGACAGAAAGTTCAAATTAGTTACACTGAAAACAAATCTTTATGCATAAAAATAATAAACCTTGTGATCTCTCTATAATGTCCAGTTGTATAATTCAAAACAATTTACAAGTAAATATAATAACAATGAAGTCTAATGCTTAGATACAGTATTTGTATACCTGCTTGATGACTGAAATTAAAGCCTCTGATGCCATTTCTTTCTAGAAGATGGTAGGGTTTAGTTTCCATCCTGGAATCCGACTGTAGATTCTTTGTATCTTGTGGTGGTGGGTTCAAAGTTATTTCCCTTGAGAAACCAAGCCTTCTCAGTCAACCCAAGGAGCACACGGTACATCCAGATCCTACTATAATTCATCATAACCAACCAAATATCTAAGGAAGTCTCTAGTTAATCCTAATCATTCCTGGATAATACATGTAGCATCAAGACATATAAAAAGACTCTACTGTTGGTAACATCTATCGGCAGGGAACCATGTAGAACCATGAAGAACACTATTCTAAGTGGTAGTAGCTATAATGTTAAACAAAACATTCTGGTGAACCATGAGCTGGTAAATCATACAGAGATGCTTAATTGGCTGTCTGTCTGTCTGTCTGTCTGTCTGTCTGTCTGTCTGTCTGTCTGTCTGTCTGTCTGTATCTATCTATCTATCTATCTATCTATCTATCTATCTATCTATCTATCTATCTATCTATCTATCTATCTATCTATCATCTACCTAAATCTAAAATATTGAGGGGTGAATACACACATACACAGACACACACATACATAGTCTGTAGTCAAACTCCTTAATTGTGATGCATTTGCTGAGTTTTCCTCTTCCATCGTCAGCCCTGCTCTGATGCCATATGGTCTAGCATGGAACATTTAACTTGTCAGATATAATGGATTGTCCTGGAAGCAGATTTTTGCTTTGAGCACTCCGACTTCTTTCTTGCATTTCACTCTCAGCTCTAGGCTGCAGGATGAAGGATTGTGGTGGAAATGCAAAGAAGTAAGATACAGTTGATTCCCCTTAAGAGAGTGACCTATATGCCACAGAATTTTACCCACAAACGGAGGCATTATCCTTGTCACTGACCCTAACAGGCTGCATGTCAGAACCATTTAAATTTGTCTGGACTTAACAGATTGTGCAAATGTTTCTGAAATCAAGTGTTTAGGAATAATAAAAGCTTTTCATTTCAACTGATGCAGCAACATTGCAGCTTACCATGGCCAGGCAATAAGTATTATTTATTATGACCTACATGTAACTTAAGATGCCTATTTTACAAGTCTTGGCATCCTTGTTGCTGGGCCACTTCTGTTTATTTCCTCCTATCCTAAGGGCCTAAAAACGTGGCTCTGCCAGTTGGCTTGGGGCCACAATGGGAGAACAGCACAGTGGAGGTGGTTGATTAAACAACAGATCCCGCCTCCCTTCGTCTCCGCCACCAAACTTAGATTTTAATGTTTGGTTTTAATTTTTTTATGCTTTAATGTATATGTATAGATGTATTTTTATGACGGTAAGCCACCCAGAGTTACCCTGTGGTAAAATGGCAGCCAGTTAAATCAATCAATCAATCAATCAATCCAATCAATCAATCAATCAATCAATCAATCAATCAAATAAATAAATAAATAAATAAATAAATAAATAAATAAATAAATAAATAAATAAATAAATTTTTGTAGGGCCTTCATGGATTAACATGCCATTAATCCAGGTTTATACAGAGTATATATATGTTTGTGACTAAGAGAGAAAGAAATTATTGTTTCTGCTTAATATATATTTAGCATCTGGCGTTACATAGAATACTTAGATTTCTCCCAGGTTTAATTTAAACCAGGTTAGAAAACAATGAACTAACAGGCAAATTACTCCAGCTTTATATAGAGTGTATGAGTATATTTGAATAAGAAAGAGAGACGATTGCTTTTTTAAAACGTATGTTTAACACCTGGTGTTACATAGAATACTTAGCTTTCTCTGATGGACTTAATTTAAGCCAGGTTACAAAACAATAGGCCATGAAGAAAAAAATTTGCTAGAGAATTCCTTCTGATAACAAAATATGTGTGTTTATGAGGCTTTCATGGAGAGGAAGAGTTTTTTTATGAGTTTATTCATTTGCTACTCCCAGTCCTGTGCTTATAGAATTCTCCAATTTAGTATCTTTGCTATATCAATACACAAGCATCCATATGTTCTCATCCTATGTCAGTCTGTTTGTACCTTGGCTAATGTTGAAGCTTCAGTGCACAACCTCCTTAGCCATGACCATCATAGTAACTTTTGTGAATTCTTTATCAGTCCTAACAACATTTAATTTTCATTTTTAGTCAAAGCACATTATCTTTGGGGGGGGAATAAGGAAATGAAGTTTGATTATTAGAGGAAAGTCTGTCTTTGTTAAACTTTCAAAGAATCCTTAACATAATGTACTTCATTGGAATTAAAGTAAACAGGTGTCACATAAACAAAAAACTATTTTAGTGCGCTATTTCCCACAATTCACTTTACCTTGTTCTGCTTATTAAATGAAGTGAGAATTTTCCCCTTATTTTCAGAATAATTTCCATACCTGTACTGATGGGAAAAGAACAAACAAACAAACAAACAAAACCCAAACAGGTCTCAAGTGTAACCATCTTTTTAGCTTATGGATGCCCTCTGCTGGATAATGCTAATTCAAACCTTCTAGATGAATTATAAAATATTTCATTGTTCAGCTACATTGGAAATTTGTGCTATTTGTGCTTTTCGTTAGTTATGTAATTGTTACTCCTGAATCTATCATTAAAGACTGTATTTTGTCTTGTTGAAATTAAATGTAAAGTGTCCTAAATTCTGTAATATGTGTAATTATATTTTTTTCTACAGAAGTTCAGTTTACCCAGGTATGATCATAAATGGAACGCCAACTTCAAATAAATTTTATTGTTTATTTGTTATTTATTCTAATAATTATATTTCTTGTAATGAAGGGTTTTAAGATGCAGGGAACGGCATTTTAGCGTTGAAAGCTTTGAGTCATCAGCACAATTCTGTAGAGATTAAGGCATTAACTAGGTATCTGGGGTAATAGGCCAATGTTAGTTTATTTCTGAATATGCTTAAAAAAATAACCACAGTGGTGGGGGCGCCCTGTTATTACATAGGAAATAAGGACAGGAAAATAAGAATAGGACTGAAAGGTCAAGTGGTGCTTCCTAAAGTAATTCTGAAAGAAACTTTTCAGTTAAAAATAAAATAAAATAAACACCAGGCAAGAAAATAGGAGACTGTGAGTTCCAGTGTCATTTTAGGCATGAAAACCGGCTGGGTGACTTTGGGCCAGTCACTGTCTCCCAACCCAAGCCACCTCAAAGGATTGTTATTGGGGGAAAAATAGGATGAAGAAGGAACATTGTGTATGTTCGCTGCCTTGAATTATTTGTAAAAACAATAAAGGCAGGTACAAAATAAACAAACAAAAATAATATGTTACATTTCCTTTGAAATGTCAATGCCAACATCCCAGCAGGTCAATCATTGTAACCCATTACTTGTATTTATCTTTTCTCACCTCATATATATCCAATAATCTTATTGTATATCATCACATCCAGGAAGAAGATCCTATCACAAGTTTTGTTCTGTTTTGCTTTTACAGTTTAAATCTTCTGATGATTCTAGTGATTTATTGGTAGCTTCAACAAGTAACCTGGACAACCCATCAAAAAATCGTATGGGTGGTAGAAAGACTGGATATTTGGGGGGTAATCTGTTCTTCAATGAGATGGCTAATCATGCTGGAAAAAGCTCCCTGAAAGACAGTTTCACCATCACTACCAGTCTTATACTGCAATAATTGTAATATTCTAGTCTGGCCTCTCATCACAATTTGCTGGTAATGAAAAGCAGCTCGGACTGTCTTCTCTAGAATCTTTTTCACCAAACAGATGCTCACACATCATTTATAGATACAGAAGCATTCCTTGAATATCAGTTTGAACATCACAGGTTGGGTTCACGCAACCACTGAGATGTGGTTACCATCTCATACCTGTACTGATGGGGGAAGTTTAAGTTTACTTACCAAGCTAAGTAAACTTAAATTTGTTGGTTGGATTCAAACAACACACAAAGCTGCAAACCAGAAAGTATTATGACTTACTCTGTTATGGGATCCCAGCCCCTGTCATAATATCTCTAATATTAGATTACTTTTTTCATGAATTACATAGGGAAAACAAGTTCACACAAACATTGTGCATTTGTAGTCAGAATTCTTCAATTCAGGTAAGTAGAGAAACTTTTTTTTTTCGATAGAAGGATCTGTTAATAGAGAAAACTAGCATCTTTTTGTACAATGTTTTAATATGCTGTGAGCCGCCCTGAGTCCCATGGGGAGAAGGGCGGCATATAAATTTAAATATAAATAAATATAAATAAATAAATAAAAATGTTGTAGCATAGTGATTAAGAAAATCAGGGAGAAAAATCTATCATTGAAGTTTGAACTGTGAACTGATTCCTTTAGGTAAAGCATCCCTTCTTAGTATCACAATTTATAACATGGGATAAAAAAGACAATCTATCCTAGAGGGCTATTATGAAAACCGAATTGATATAATGGGCTTTGAGTACTTAACATTTTCTTTTATATTACACAAAGACAGTATTTTGATTTTCTATGGTTTATTGAATAAACCACTGTTATCTAGACATTAAACCATAAACTTTGATTTACAGAACATAGCACCTGGGATCATATAATAGAGTAACTATTAAGATGATACGAGTTTTTCTTGCATGAACCCAGCCTATATAAATTTTTCTTAGGAGTTGTGGCAGTAATCAAGTTCTCTAACGTGCTGTGTTTTCCTACCTACACATCAAAGAGCAAATAGCATTAAAAAAAAAACCAATGATGACTATGCCAAAGCATTAGGATGGTGACTTTGTGACAAAAATGCCACCCTTGTATATGGGAGCCAATTTGGTTGGTACCAGGAGACGGTGAGTTTTAGTTCCACCTTAGGTGTGAAAGCCGACTAGGTGACTTTGGGCCAATCACATATTCTCAGCTCAACCCCTCAAAGGGTTCTTGTGGGGAAAATAGGAAGAGGAAGGATCATTTAGGTATATTCTCTACCTTCAAATATTTATAAAAATAAAAGATGGGATATAAATAAATAAATATACTCTTCCCAGACAAGTCACTCAAGTACATAAGTTAGAGTGCGTGTACATTGATGTATGTGTCCTATTTATTTTCCCTGTGGGTGTCCAGTATTTCCTAATTAGGTTTAATCATAGCACAGCCAAGAAGAATAGGCTATTGTATAGGGCCAAAACATAGGCAGTGCTTCTTGACATCATCCTTATGAATACAAGATGATAGTGATGATGAAGATGATGATAACGATGATGGTAGAAGATTAATGAACCAGAGCTAGTCATTATTTATGGCACTGAGAACTAGGCAGAAGTGTAATAGAACAAACAGAGAAATTGTACTGGTAAGCAGGGAAAACTCCATCATTTTCAGCCAAATAATTGAGATGGCTTTCTTCGATCAACCTTTATTTAAACTAAGCAAGAAATTCAGTCAATCTCAACTTTTGTTCAAAAGGAAGATATTTTAACAGTTTCACTTTAATAATTATGGGAAGGTGTTCAGGGCTATGCTGATCCCAACAGTGAAGAAATATTTAGTTTTTATACATTTGTATATTGCTTTAATTTATTTTCAGTTTCTGTATTGGCACATGCATTTTTGGTGCTGCTGATATGATTTACCTGAATTAGTTAACTTTAAACATCAGATTTCTCTCTCTTAAATCTGTGCAGTACAAATTACACAAAGTACAGAAGATTTGCACAGAGAACAGATTATACCAAGTTGGAGTTTTTTCTAAATTTAATACACTTTCATATATATAGGTTTAATTTTGGTCACTTTTGCCCATCTATATTTTAATGAAGGTGACTTCTACCCATCAGGCATGTGATTGTCAGCAGTTGTTTAATAGCTGGTGCTGTGGTGTGCTCATGGCACATAGCTGATGTTGATGGTGTGTTATGTAGCTCAAATGCAGGTCCATATTTTTAGAGCCATATATGCATATATAAGAAGCTACCTTTCGAAGCAAAATTTTGCCTATCTGATCTGGATAGCCAGCCACCTCCTTTAGGTGAATCAGGAATGGCTTGATAGCAGAATGGCAGCTATTCTCCTGGAAACAGCCTGTCACAGTTAGAATGACTGTCAGTCTCAGGCAGTGGCGTAGTATAGGTTGTCAGCACCCGGGGCAAGGCAAGTAATTTGCGCCCCCCCTCCACAGTGGGCGGCGACCCGGCGGCTCGGATCGGATTCGCACAGCCAGCACTGCAGAGAGACTGAGTGAGCCAGGTAGGGGCAGAGAGCTGCGAGTGCGAGCGCGCCCCCCCAGATGTTGCGCCCGGTGCGGCCGGCACCCCCTGCACCCCCCACGCTACGCCTCTGGTCTCAGGGACTCCTAGAAGTGGGTAAAAAAACTGACTTTTGTGGATCAGTGAGGCCTGCATTGATTGTATTAGTTTTAATGAATTTGTATCATAGTAGTTATTTTATATATTACTAATGTCTGTAAATAGCTCCTTCTATTTCTAGATGGGTTTCTAGATGGGTGGTCTAGAAACATCAAAAATCAATCAATCAATCAACCAATCTATCAATCACCAAGCATCAGCTATTGAAGCAGAGGATGAACTGGATGGATGGATGGACAGACAGTCAACATAAAAAACTGAGACTGGAAAATGGAGGGGGGAGGCAAGAGAAAAAGATATATTCTAGCCAGAATAGAAATTTTCCTTAATGACTATTCTTCTAGTAGTTTCAAGATAAAATTTACAAATTGATCTTTAGAGGAACTGCATCGCTCTTACATTTTGCTAAAAATTTAGAGGGGAGATGGCATGATAATTGTGCTTCCCAACTTAGTCTCTTTCCAGCCAAAATCCTTAAATTGCTTTTTAGATAAGGTTTGGAATCAATCTAATTGAGCTTTTCTCAGTTTATTCTCTTTATATCTGTTGTCATTTTTTTTAAGATTTAGCACCTAAACAAGCTAAGGATCCATCCATCCATCCATCCATCTATCCATGGACTACTTCTAAGGAAACCATTTCTATACTGTTGCCAGATGTATTCTTTTTTTTCCTGGAGGAAAACAGTTTAGTTATCCTGGCCAAACACATTTCTATAAAATGCCCACAAGAAGAGTATTAGAGTATTGTATTACAATGTTTTTTTTAATCCTTAGATCGTTCAGTTAATATCTATTGACTAACTACATCCATTGACTAACTATTAGGACTACATTTTTGTTTATTATATACCTCTAGGAATTTGGTTTACCCTTTTAAAGTCATATGATCCAATTTAATTCTGCTGCTTCTATAGCATCTGAGATCATTTTCTTTCCACGTTGATTAACATCTGAGGTTTCCAACCAATCATAAATAGCAATAACATTAACTTGTTGTGCTGCTACTTCCAAACAAATAATAAGTTGCTTTTTTATTGAGTAAGTACAAGAACTGTTAAATTTGGAATTTGTCGAAAAGATGTTTGGAGGAATTAGTTATTAAATGGAGACAGATATAATGGACAAACCCCAAACATGGTCCGTGAATGGAGCAGAAATTTAAAAGTCTGCTTCCAATAACTCACTCTATGTACCTATATCTGGATCAATTCCAGTTCTTTTAATTAAGATTTCAAAATAACATGTGCACGTTTACTTTTCTTGAACGAGGAATTACTTTTTAAAAATAAAAAATTTCTTATGGAGAGTGGTTCTTTTTTCTCCTGTACTGCAGTTCAGTTTCAATAAGTTGACACAAATGATTGTTAAAGCATCACCCACAGGCAGAAGGACGTGGTTATTTCCAAAAATACACTTATAACCCTGCCAAAGTTAAAATAGCTAATTGCTTAATAGCTGAAATATGCAAGATCTTGACATTGTCAAATGAGATTTTTGAAATCAAAATCCGGGAATCTCATGATACTTACTCTTGATGTAAGATATCCAGTAAAGGGAAGAATCTTTGATTTTTTCCCCCCCAATTTCTGAGATGAATAATCTGATGGAGGATCTCAGATATGTGTTTTCCAGTGAAATACTGTTTCTGTCAAAACACTTTTCAGTTTGTATATCTATTATTCTTTCCCTGTATTTTTCATTGACAGGAACTAGTTCAACATTTTAAAAAAATCCCACCTGTTTAGCAGCATGCTAACCACCCTAATTTCATTCTCCCTGTTTTCTTTTGGGTGCAACTCAAAGGTGTTGGTTATCACCTTTAAATCCCTACGTGGCATAGTACCTGGTTATTTGTGGGACTGCCATTCTCTAAGAATATCCACCTGTCTCACTAGATCAGATAAGGAGGTAACACTCCAGGTGTTCCCTAAAATCTTGCCATCTAGCAAGACCTTGAAAGTGTGCCTTTTCTATTGCTGTCCCTCCAGAAGCCAGAAGTTCTAGTCCTCACTTAGGCCTGAAAGTTGGCTGGTAACTTTGGACTTAGCCACTCTGGTGTCTTAGCCTAATCCATCTTACAAGGTTCTTATTGTGGGGAAAATAGGAGAAAGAAGTATTGTGTACGTTCGCTGCCTTGAGTTATTTATAAAAATAATAAAGCAGGATAAAAATAAACAAAAATATAATATATTACATTTCCTTTGAAATGTCAATGCCAACACCCCGGTAAGTCTCAGCAGTTTCAGCAGTTCCAAGAAGCTTCCACACCCATTTGCACCTATTCAGATGACCCTGAGGGCACAGATAAACCTCCAAGGGACCACAACAACTCTCAAAGAGAATGCTAATGACCAGATGACTGCAAGCTTGTTGGATGAGAAGCGAAATGTCTTCAAGGAAAAGCAAAGAAAGTTCAGTAGCCTTTTGAAAATGCACCTTTGGGATATAGATGCCCATCATTCTGCATTTATTTTTCTGTTGATTTTTAAAATCAGTATTTATTGCTTCAGTTTGAGATGCTCTCTTAAAATATACCTGTACAAACTTTCCATGATGAAAGAGGACTTTAAAATTGATAGGCAATTGATAATGGATAAATCAAGACATTTGTTTTAAGTCATTGGTGTAAGAAATGGTATGGAGTTCTTCATATGTAAAACCATCTGGATAAATTGAGATTAATTTGCATAAGATAAGCAGTTCCTATGAGACAAACAAATTTAGAGATCTATCACAAAGGTAATAAGATTTCTTTAACCTATGAAATATTATTGCTTCAAAGGTTCTTGGAACAAAAAAAATGCTTAGAAAAAAATGTTAATTGAATTAGAATTAAGTTACATTTGTATTCTCAGTTCCTGTATCTGCTATATAAATCAATATTTCCTGTATGATATATTAAGGAATGTTTATTGACTATTTTTTAAAAGAATGAATAGAACTATTCAAATATAGTTTAAGGCCGTAATTTTGTATACAAATTAGTAGCTTGATCAGTACATATGTTCTATTAAAAAATAAGTGTGATGGCCATACAGTGAGCTTCATTTGTCAAAGCTGAAAAATATTCCTTGGGGCCAACAGTACATACTTAGATGCAAATATCAGAGTTTTAAGAGATGATTGATGGCTTATGTGCATCAGATGTTAAGATTAAAAAAACAAATAAACACTGGTTTATTTTCACTGACACCAGTTTCTGTGGCTGATGTGCACCAGGAATGTAAACTGGAGTAAAAGAGCTTAAAAAATAAAGCATCAAACAATATTGAGGTTTTTCACAATGTTCATTTATGCCACATATGCTGTTCTGACTAAGCCCTCAGTCAGCTATTTAGGCTAACAGAATCAACACGGGAGTTTGCAAAGTCCCCTTGTGATTTGTAGGTGTCAGAAACATTGAATCAGCCTGACACCAAAAACTGTCCATCTGGAAGGATCTTTACATTAAGTGCACCTTTAAGCTTTGCTTTGTCTTTATCTTCTGATGTGGTATGTTAAACTGTATAATCTCCTGTTGTAATAGCACATTACAGTGGCAACATAATGTCTCTTTAGGAACAATCCATCTCTATATATGTCAGTGTATTTATTAAAGTTTTTCATGTTTTGGAAATAATATCCATCTGCCTTTTGCTTTATCTCTGGGGCATATCAAATTCTTAGACCTTCTTATACCTAAGATTGTTGCTGGTCTGTCTATTGATTTGAAATGCCAGTGTAATGACTTGATTTGGATATCACAACATTTGTTTTGGGTAATGGTGCACGTTCTCTTGCCTTCATTTTGTACCCTCTTTTTTTTTATTTTAACAATTGATTGATGTAATATTTGAATTTTAATAGGTTATGATTAAAACCAACTATATCATAGTTTATAAGCCCATTTTACATCAAGGTGTCAAAACATGGCTTTGGGACAGTTTCTGATTACAGTAGTGCATCCCATTTACTTATTCTATGGTTAAAGCCGAACAAAAGAAAAGGAAAGGTTATTTTATACGTTCTCAGTTTTCTAAACCATAATTGAAAGATCACTCTTTTCTTTTTTTAATAATGCCTAAGTTGAGTCAATGTTAGGGTAAAGTTTGCTTCTGTGTTCAGTAGTTTCTATGTCTATGTTGAATATTACAGTATATTTCTTTGATACCCAGCTTCATTTTATGTCAGTAAACTAGAAATTAGGGGCAAATTTATATTATTATAAAATGCCAGGAAGAATCCTTTGGGGTTAGTCTTTGATCCTTTTGTGCATGACACTTCATGAATGTCTAGTACTGAACATTTAAGCTTCAGTCAAATACTTCAAAAGATTTCATAAGAAAAGAATCTCTTCCAAGTTATGGTTTAGTTCAGTGTCATAGAAGAAATGCTAGGTCCCCAATTGCTTTCTTTTCAAACAAATGAAGATCCCCTGTAATGCTATGAAACTGGATTTATACTTAACAATTGTTAGATTATGTTTCATTAATGAAACTCACAATGGCTGTGTTCACACAACTCATTTAATCAGGTCAAATACAACTTTCTATGTGCAATCAAGCAACATGCTGAGTTTGACTAGTGCTTAACCTTGATTAGGTTGGGTGGGTGGTTATTTATTTGTAATGGCTCAGTCTGTAGTGGAAACCCAGTTATTTGGTTAATTCCCAATGAATTAGGCAGCTCTGCATTTCTATTACTGTATGCCATTTATTACCAAAAAAAAAAAGAAGATTAGGAGAGGCATAATAGACATGATTTCTCTAAACAATGGAGCAGAATTGGACATGAGTAATTTATATGTGCAGTTATCTAAATAAAATTGTATAGAGTTACTGGAGAGCTATCGAATGAATGAATGAATGAATGAATGAATGAATGAATGAATGAATGGTGTGTGTGGCTTATCAATCTCTCTATATGTCCTAATACATTGTTTATCCATGAGGAAGTAAGATAGGAATACAAATGGACATAATAAATCTGAAATGTTTCCTAAATACATTGCAGTCACCCTATAGAGAGCTGATAGATAGACATCTTATAGAGAGCCATTAGTCTGGAATGGTATAGGATCTCATGCTCCAAGATCCCTTCCAAGTCAGTTATTCTGTTATTCTAATATATGTAACACTTTTGTTATCTGGAACTATTTGCCTTATAGGTAGCATATGGAGATAAGATTGTCTCATTTTTCCAAGCATAAATCTCCCATGTATACTATCATGGGTACTTCAGTGTGTGAAGATACTGAACAGAAAAATTACCCTTTCTATCTGTTCCCCATGGATTTTTTTCTTTTTTTCCAATGCCTAGCAATTTAAAATTATAGAATGAATAATCCCTTGCAATGAAATAAGCAATTTAGCCCAGACAGAAGCAGTCCCATGACTGTGAAACTAGGAATGTGAATATAAATGTTCCTCAACCATCTGAAGTCAAACTATATTTGAAGATATGTCACTATGTCTCTTGAATCCAACTGTCACAAAAGTTAAAATATAAGAGTATCACAAACGTAGAAGCGAGATATCTATTGGTAGAGCAAAGACAAGCTGACCTTCTTTTCAGAACAAAAGAAAAAAGTTATATGAGAGTTAGATGACTTGAATTTTTGGCTTAATTTAATTAATATTTCAAAGGATGTTACAGAGAAGCAACCGGCTTCTTTATAGACTGACTGGAAATTCTACAATACTTTTGTACTGGGTTTTTTTTTTTTCTTCATTTTGATTACAGTTAATCTCAGATGCTGGGAACTGCATAGTAAGCAACTGAGTTTAGAAGAGATTCTTTTTTATTTCTTGGGTGTTTATTGAGTGTCTGTATGTGTATTATGCCTTAGAGAAAAGCCTTGGCAGTTCGTTCTGTTTTTCTTTGTATGTATTTTGGCTGATGTGTATTCTGTCTGTTTATTTATTTAAAAAGGTATTAGTATAATTAATAATGCATTTCCTTTGAGTCACTCTCAGGGTTCCCACTTGTGTAATAGTAAGCCATTGTTTGGGTCATCTTCCCTTATAAGTTTTATTTCAACTATCATATCACAGTGATATAAAGATAGATTTTTTTGTGTATTTAGCAGTCAGTGCAATATTGGTCCTAGTGATGGAAATCTAACCAAATACAGAACAGTACCCTTTTCTTGGTTTGTATGCAAATTATTAACCGGTACATTTAGATTTAAAAACAACAACAACTATGGACAGCAATACTCCACGCAGTAAAAGACTTGAGCGATTAATGCTACCCTTATGCCTCTTTCGAGTAGTCGTAGCCATGGGGCTTGGCACTGGAACTGTTGTCTTTGTGCCAAAAAATATCCGCAGCGGCTGCCGCATTCTGGTACTGGAAGGTTGTCTCGAAAATTCCGCAGTGAATGTGTTGAGTTTCTACATTGTTGTCGATTCTTTAAAAACCGAACCCTCACGCACAATCCCTTTAAAAAGTAACAATTTATAACATCCCAGTCCACAAATACACATTCAGAATTGCTTCTTCCTGTAATACCTGAGAACGGTGGACATTGCAAAGTAAGTATAAATATTCCAAATGAGCTCATTTTTTGTGTGTGTTAAATTTATGCACACACTTACTTAGAGATCCCACGCCAGAATATTATTAGCCCTCTTTCAAATTTTATTATCTGAAACAAATATGCTAGTGAATTTTAAGCAGAAAATCAACATAAAGAAAGTTGCTGATTTTTAAATAATTTTTTAAAAATCCAAAGATTTTTTCCCCTCCATGAATTAAATGACATCTACCCCCCAAAAAAATCAGTTTATTTCATAATGACAATTGATAGTGCATCTATACAAACGCTGTACACACACGTGCACACACATCCATCCACGTCCCTAAAGAGTTTCATGTAAATTTGATCATTCTGTTCTTAACTGGGAGGAAAGATACGTTCCTGGTTGGACTGGGGTACAAAAATAAAGATGTAATAAAAGTTAAAGGCTTACACTCTCAGAATGAAATATGCTCATTCCTGATCTCCAAAGCTATCTGTCTGGTGGTAAAAATGGATGCTACAGATGAAATCTTTACAAGGAGCATAATCCTTTAAAAAAAAAAAGTCAATCTCCTGCTGGTTTCTGTGTCTCTTTGGTACCTCACAAGCTTCGACAGAGTCCTGGACGAGTGCCCATTGATGTCATGGAAACACTCAAATTACTGAGAATGATTCATGTCTGTGCTGTTCTCTCATCCTCCCCCACACAAATAGAAGTAGATTTTTAACCCTGACAACTTGTAATTTGCAGTGCGTTTTATTTTTGTATCCAGATAAATATTTTTTAACCACCGAAATTAAAACGAGACAGTTAGTATTTGATACGATAGTGTGAAGGAGGACAGGTAGTCACATAGTAAATGAAATTCATTTGCCCAGTTCTTTATTCAGTAGGTTGGATTTGTTAGTTTTATTCACCCATCTCCTCATTAAAATGTATTTTTGCCTGGTTGAGTTTGAAGAAACTCACCTTGTAGGTGTGAGATGAAGTAAAACCTATACTGTTCCTTTCCCGATTAGGACATTTTTCTTGTTTCCTGTCTCTTCAATTGTTCATAGACATCTTTTTCCCCCCTACATTAATTCATAGTGCACAAAATCTCAAGTGAATTCAGTGTTTCTACTTTTCTATCTGTAGTTTTCATCACAGTTAGGAAAAGATCCTTTTTATGAAATCACAAAAAATGTGTCACATTTTATATCCTTGGGCATGTGGATAAATTCAACTTGTAGTACTTTATTTCATGTTCTATTATGACAAGACAATTTTAAAAGCATGTGGAATTACTGTTTTTTCCTGTCTGAAAGCTAAATTCAAAATGACAAGTCAAATAAAAGTAGAGTTATAATTTTATGTTAATGTTATTGACATACATTTTCAGGGGAAGGTATATAAAAGATTTACTCTCAGTGTAAGTTCCATCTTTTTAAAAGAAAAGAGTAAAACTGAATGAAAGTAGAATTTCATATAATATTGTAGATCTGTAGATGCCAATTTGAAATCAAGTGCAATTTACACAATATAGGACCTTACTGAATGAATTCACCTCATAGTCATTATTTTAATTGAATCCTGACTTTATTGGGCAAAACCTTAAATAAAACCTTATGTGCATTTAATCAAATATTTTTTTCAAAAAATTAATTTGACACTTTAAGAAACAACAGTTTAGTTTATTAAACTATTGTTTCATATTAAATTAAAAATGTGAATTTTCTTTTCTTACACCTTGTATTTCAATGATAACCAGACTGGGTATCATATTCTGTAATAAAATAACATCCTTTAAAGTAAAGGTGGTTTTGCAAAGTATGTGATAGTAATTAAATGATTCATTTACAGGGGTAATGTACTGTACTATGGATAGCTAGTTATTGTAATTTATTATATGCTTGATTGCAGAAACAACCAGAACTGTGCATTATATTAGATCTGGGCACCCAAGGGTCATTACTGTTGTCCACCTAAAGTTATGGGGAGGGTATACATTGTTCAATAACAATTATTTGTTTCTGTGTTAAGCTGTTGAATCTTATCTCTGCTCATCTTAGGTGTACCTCATAGTTGTAAATTATTAAAGTTTAATATTTCACTTTCTAACTACAGTTGGAATAATTTTATTAAATTTCATGCAGGAATGTTATTAATTTTCATGTCAGGACCTATTATAAATCTTTGCTGACCTTATGGAACAGGACTTCTAGCTTTTCATATTTTCACCAAACAACCATCATAATAGCATAAAATCCAGTCCTCTGTTCTTTTCATTAGAATTACAATGTCCCTATCCAACTCTATCATGTGCTGTTGACATTTTAAAGAAAATGTTAGAGCATGCAGGAAAATCAAAGAAAATACTAGAATTGGCATGAAATATCACAGTCTATTTATTTGTGTCTCCTACAATTCTGAGAAAGTTGAAACATTGTTAGGGAGTGATATATTTTAATATAAATACTCCTTCTGGAGTGTAACTGCGGAGATCAAGTCATTCAGTAGGGAATTCAGCTAGGAAAAAGTGAAAAATCAGACTTGTGAAGGGTTTCTTTGCTAAATTTACCATCTGGAGCTTTTGATTTATTACCTCTGACCCCACTGGTGACTGCAGGATAATCAGTGAGAATTATTATGGTCAGGTCACGACATGGATAACCTTCCTGCTGTGCTCATAAAAATAAATTTACACAGTTTTTAGGGGTAGGAAAGAAAAGGAAAAGAGAGATTCTGTTTCCTCCTTTAAAAATTATTGTCTCACATATATCATTCTGGAGGATTGGCATTTCAAATTAGAAATGTAATCATACCAAGCAGTGAAACTACGTTAAAGTAGAGACCATTAGGAGTTCTATGGCACAGGTCTATGGAAGAATAATGGTCAAGAATACTATGCCATTGGGGGTTCACAAAAGAACTAGAAGGCCAGGTTGAGTAAAATAAATGAAGGTCTATCATGGGTTGCCCCTTATTTTTGTTTATAAGCAGCCATGAACTTCTCTCCTAGATATCATCCTTAGTTTTGGGCTACAGTATTTGGAGGATTTCACCAATTGCGCGTCATGAGCAGCAGCATAAAGTTCCTGAGTTTCAAAACAGTGGAAGTTCTTCAGCTGAGGAAATCTAACTGTCTTCTGTGGTTAGAAAAATATGCCATTGAGATGAGGAACATGTGCCATTCTTCTGTGGTGATGTGGATTCAAAATGTATTTATTATTATTATTATTATTTAAATTTATATACCGCCCTATCTCCCTTACGGGACTCAGGGCGGTGAACAGGCAATAATAAAAATCACAATAAATATTGAATAAAAAGCCTGCTCTAAAACACCCCATATAAAACCCCTAGCAAAGCCCAATCAAAACTACGCCAGGCCGGCCGCATGGAATAGATGGGTTTTCAAGGCTCGGCGGAAGAGGCGCAGGTCCGTAGTTGTACGTAGGTCAGGGGGGTAGGTCATTCCAGAGGGCAGGAGCTGCCACAGAGAAGGCTCTCCCCCTGGGGGTCGCCAGCCGGCATTGACTGGCTGACGGCACCCTAAGGAGGCCCTCTCTGTGGGAGCGGACTGGTCGAAGGGAGATATTTGGTAGGAGGCGGTCTTGCAAATACCTAGGTCCATTGCCATGGAGCGCTTTAAAAGTTGTTACTAACACCTTGAAGTGCACCCGGAAGGCCACGGGCAGCCAGTGCAGCTCGCGCAGGAGAGGTGTTACATGGGAGTATCATGTACCAAAACCAAACACGGTAGTGATGTGATATTTCCTTATTATAAACAATGGCCTTAAAGATGAGAGGCTTTTGATAAAATAGATTAAGGACATTCACTATAACACAATAAATATCACTCTTCTATGCAGATTAATTAATTACATGATGTATTCTTTAACTGTATTATCAGATAATACTTCTCTCTCTCTCCCTCTCAAACAGATAAAACAGAAAGAAGCTCTTATTCATCATATGGGCGAGACTCAAATCTTCAAGGTTGCCATCAGGTAAGTCAATTGATGGTATGAAGTAATATGTGATCCCATGTTTATGTACTATCCATCTTTCTGACATATATCATGTCTTTTCAAAGAATCTTCAGGGATAATTCAGTAGTGTTTGAAACATTAAATTGTTTTTCTCTTACTTTCTGGTTTTCTATTGGTAACTAGGTTGATATTCTGGTGAACTGTTTATCAATCTCATTCAAAGGATTACACTATTGTTGCCCAATGACAATTCCTGGACAATCAATAGTTCAACTTAAGAAATTGTCAGAGTTTGTAGGAGGCACCAGTGGAGATTTTTAAGCCATACTGCCTTTGGATGGCTATAACAATAAATTATAATTTCCATAGAGTCTGTAGGATGTTGTGTGAAAACAGGGTTCTATTGAGAGATAAAAATGTCTGTGAAAATATGATTTGTTGTCTCTTTTTGTTTCTGAATTGTTTTTGGCTGGAAGTCAAGGCCAGCAGGCTAACAGAAAAATTGTCTCAAGGGAAATGTGTGAGCTAGAAAAATAAGAGTATTTTAATTAAATAATAAAATGCCAATATAATACAAAGGCATAGCTTGTGTGTGTTTGTGCCACTATATAGTTTGCATTTGCATACTTTTAAATTTCCAGTGAGAGTACCTTCATCTAAAATTGCTATCAGTAGCTAAATATTAAGCTGCTTGCAAGAGAAAAAATATACTGCAATCCAGTTTTACTACTCCCTCAGAATACTTTATTTTCCCTCCTTCCTTCCTTCCTTCCTTCCTTCCTTCCTTCCTTCCTTCCTTCCTTCCTTCCTTCCTTCCTTCCTTCCTTCCTTCCTTCCTTCCTTCCTTCTTCCTTCCTTCCTTCCTTCCTTCTCTCTCCCTTCCTTCTCTCTCCCTCCCTTCTTAGTTTTTTTTAGGACAGTTATTGTTTGTATTATTTTTTTCAGCCCCAAAGAAACGAGTTGCTTAATTTGGAAGAAATTACCCTCTTTTACCCCTTTCAGACTTTACATATTTTAAAGCCAGAAGAGCCCCATAGTTTTTTTCTTCTTAATTTATCGTGACGGTAACTTTCTTAGCAACATAGAGGAACAGTGTGAGGTTTTGAAATGGGTTGGGGTAGGTGAGTTCAGCTACTTTGCTTAATTAAGCATAGCAAAATATAAACAGTCCCAAGTAATTAAATAGAACCTTCCCTTGAAAAGTACACATACTTAGTATTAATGTATCCTTAGAGCTGGCATTCCAGGGCCTTTGTGCATCTGTTCCATTTTTTCAAGTTTTGATTCTCCAGCCTACTCAGATCTACTATCCATTCTATCCAGATCGGTAGCAAGAGATTTGCGGAAATGAGACGTGAGACTGCCTTAGTCAAGAACTGTGGACTTGCATTTGTTCTCAAATATAATTCATCCCTGTTTTCTGGAAGGAATTGCCCAGGAAAGGAAGCTTACAGCTTTCTCAGAGCAGTGGAAACAGCTTTGGAATGTGCCTGTGCAAATGCTTGGAGCAGATAGCTTTGGCAGCAAACAACGTAATGCTGTGGCTTTAGTGTAAAGCTTTCAATTCCTGTGAAAGGTTTGCTCTGTTGTATCTGGTTTCTGAGGGTCAAAACAAAGGAGAAGAAGCTTGGTGACATGTTTCCTTTTTGCAGGTAGAACAAGCTGCAATTTGGGGGGGGGGAGGAGGGCTGTTTTTTATTGGTTATGATTTTGGGCTGTTTTGGACGGTAGCTGATTGTCATTTCTACAGGTTTCCCTTTTCTTTTTAAAAGGGGGGGGGGTATTTATCAGATGAATTCAGGTCGTATTAAAGCTCCCTTAAACTTTCACTTATATTTCTTGAATGGGTGAAAGGGAAGGAAAAGTGCAATGGGAGCCTCGTTTATCTGTTTGGGATTTTATAGATCCAGCCTATTAAATTATTTGTGGCATTTGAAATTCGTTACAATAAAAGGGCTGTTTCCAAAATAAGCATCATCTGCAATAAAGGTTATGGGCAGTATGTTTTCCTATTTTAAATTACTTCACTTTCATTGTAGCGTCAAGTATTCCTTCGTGCTGCTACCACCACCATCATTTTCCTAGATCTTACTCATTTATTGAGATAAGATATAATTCCTTTTGTTTCCGGACATGTGTTGTTGTAAATATGCTTAAGGATAAATGCCTCCCATAATTCCCAGCAAAAGGAAGTCATTATGTGAAATAGGTATTGTTACCTGAAGGAGATTTATCTTCTGAATGATACCTTTGTCTGTAAGTTCCTGATTTTAGCCATGTCTTTCTATAATAGCCTCCTAACCTTTTATCTTATGTACAAGCTACTTTCCCTTGTGGAACAGCAAAGTACAATATTGCTTTTTCTAAAAGCACATTTGCTATGTGTTTCTCTACTTCTTTTCATCAGTCCATATTGTCTTATATCTACTCCCACTATTAAACTGTTTTAGCTAGCTACTGACTGTTGTGCCACTTATCTATCAGTAGCTGAGACATTGCCCCCCCCCTCTCTCTCTCTCTCTCTCTCTCTCTCTCTTTCCCTCCCTCCCTCCCTCCTTCCTTCCCTCCCTCTCATTCTCTCTGTCTCTGTCTCTCTCTCTCTCTCTCTCTCTCTTTCGCTCCCTCCCTCCTTCCCTCCCTCTCATTCTCTCTGTCTCTCTCTCCCTCTTCTGGTCTTTGATACTGCTATTTTCTGCTATCTACTGCTATTTGTGAAATCTTCATTACTTTACAAAGTGCTCTGTAAACACATGGAAATCGGCAGTTACCTTTCCTAGTATCCAAATTATTCATAACTTTTTTTATTTTCCACAATGAGATGATAGTGTCAGTTAAAGTTCAATAGTGTATAACTGATTCCTGAAACAGATGTTTGAGGAAACAATCTTTTCCGTGGCACCAACTTAGTTCTGATTGTCCTGAAAATAAGGAAGCGGCTGGATATTTTTCAACACTGTTAATTTACATTGGAGAGAAGCTCATATTCAAACATTCCTGGAAAATGGCCAAGGGGCAAAATAATAATAATCTAAGAATAGGGATCACCTGCTGCAAAATATAGAAAACAAGATGTTAGCCAAATAGTAAGGTCATATTCAGCCCAGCCATTAAAATAAGCTACTGCAAAATTAAAATTGATGGGAAATAAGTATAAAGTTCCTTAAAACAGATTTGATTTTCTAAAATTGAGCCTCACTGACCCACATTGGCACATGGATCAAATTCAGCCAGTGAAGCACATTGATCTGGCTTTTAGAAGGTAGCCTAATATCATTTTTAACAAAATAAGTCTACATTCCATTTTTAATCACTGTTGAATCAAATAAAGGGTTCTGTCGGTTTGAATTTTGTCTGAGCATGATCCAACAAAATGTCCTCAGAAAGACCACAAACGTGGCATTAAGAAGATAATTCTAGTGTTTATTCCCCAGAGAATGGTATCCAAAAGTGACAATAGAGATCATTTAGCTACCACGATAAACTTAATGCCTATGATTTTTTCTAATTTACTTTTAACCGTATCTTTGCTGATATCATCACCAGAACACAAGAGCAGATTCCCTGGTTACTGAAAACGCCTTTCAGTCACAGGATGGTTTATAAGAATATTCTGAAATGAGAGAGAGAGGGAGAGGGAGGGAGGGAGGGAGAGAGAGAGAGAGAGAGAGGAGCATAAAATGGAAACCAAATTAAAATTAGTTTCATCAGTACAATAGTAAGTAAAAACTCCATGCCTATTAAGGACATAATGGAAACCAGAATCACACCTCACTTAGCAACCACAATTGAGCCTGCCATTTTGGAAATAAGTCATTGCAGTCATTAAATGGGTCACCATATGACCTGACTTGATTTTATGACTATTTTTATGATGATCAGAAGTGAGTTATGTAGTTGTTAAGCAAACCACCTGGTTATTAAGCAAATCAATTCCCCCAAATGGGTGGTTTTGCAGAATGCTATAAACCAGCAAAAAAATGTTGCAAACCTTGTGAGTTCGGGAGGCTATACCCAGTCATAAATTCGAGCCTGTTGCCCAGCACCCAAAATGTGATAGAGGGTGGATACGGCAGTCATAACTTCAATGACAGATCAAGTAACTTTTGGGGGAGTCTACTGTAAACTTTGGATGGTTTGAATGGTTGTTAAGCAACTAGTTGTTAAGTGAGATCTATCTATATGGAGGCAGAACTTATATTAGAACTTCCCCATTCATTTCTAAACTTGTGTGTTTGTTGTCCATCAGCTAGCTAGCATTAAGTTAAAAACTTAAGAATATGTCCAATCCTATGTTGTCCTAACATAATAACAGAAGTATCCCAATGGTGAGGTTGAGGGACTGGGAAATAAGCTATAACAGTTTCATTGCATTCAATGCAAATCCCAGCACTTTTGTGCAAGTGTGTGACATCAGAGTGAAGCTTCTATTTTTTTGAAACAAAGCATCTAGATCCTGCAGAAGTCCATGTGCAGTGATTTCAAGAGAGGTTAAAACAAGATGGTTAACAAAATCAAGAAATGCAAAAAAACAAAAAACAAAATCAGAAGCATCACTTTCTGGAAATAGCCATTGCAATAAAAAAAAAGAACTACTCTGCTTCTTGTTCCCATCCAACCTCAGAAGAATATTTTCAATGCCATCATGGCTAGCAATGTTGACTGCTACTTATTAAGTGATGTTACCTTCCCTCCACCATGATACTAAGACCACCTGAATGCAACAAGGCTAATAGGGTTCATACAAAAATCTGTGTATGTAAATGGTGCTATCCAACAATGTTGTATGGTAATCATATGTTTACATACAATATATGTGACAAAAATCCAACTTGGTTTTCTTTTGAAATGACATCATGGTGTTTTGTGCAAACATGTGTGATTTTTATCTGCTCCAAATATTTCCAAAAGGCGGACTCTAGATTTAACTATGGATAGCTAGATTAAAAGAGTTCAGTTGCTATGCTCCTTTTCCAGCATGTGATGGAGCTACCCATTATGGTTGTAAGTTGTAACAGTTGTAAATCAGGTTACCCATGTTACTAACCTAATATTATGAATGGCGGTCATTATACTTTATATACGGCAGTCATTATATGAACACTGTGGTCATTAAGCAAACCGGTGGCTCATTATGAGCCTTTTTTTGGGGGGGGGAACCATCCTAAAACAGTATCACATGATCATGGGATGTTGCAAATAGCTGCAAATGCCAATTTGGTCTAGTGGTTAAGTCATTAGGGTAGGAAGCAAGAGACTAAGTGTTCTAGTCCCACCTAAGCTATGAAAGCCAGCTGGGTGACTTTGGGCCAGTCATTCTCTCTCAGTCTAGCTCACATCATGCGGTTGTTGTTGTGGGAACAATTGGAGGAGGAAGGAGTATTGCTTATGTTCACTGCCTTGAGTTGTTTGTAAAGTAATAAAGGCGGGATTTTTGTTCACTTGCTAAGTTGCGTCTGACTCTTTGCAACCCTATGGACCATAGCACTCCAGCCCCCCCACCCGTCCTCCACTGTCTCTTGGAATTGCATTAATGACACTAACTGACCAAAAGGTGGGATACAAACAGAATAAAATAAAATGTAATCTGGTTGTTGAGCATCTGACATGTGGTCACATGACCAGGGGGTAGACATCAGAACTTCAGAAATGGGTAGCAATTCCCTCCAGGGACATATGTCGTAACTTCAAACAGTTGCTAAGCGACTGGTGGTAAGTCAAGAACTACCTGTATCTCTCTTGCCTTTGAAAAGGCTGCACAGAGCAGTGGGGGATCCAGAGTTGTCTCAAACTGAGCTGAGGCCTTTTCCAGAATTAGTCTTCTTTTAACAGAAAGGGATCCTGCTCATTTTGCCAGTTCCATTTGTACCATAGCTTGATGAACTCATGTGATCTCCTAGCTTTCTGTCTAGATGCTTTTCATTTCTCTTTTTCTATGTTACCCAGTTATATATTTATAAAGTATTTTGATCCATGCATTTTTTTTTATTCTGCACAGTATCCTGAGTTTTATCCGAGAACCTATTTCATAACAGTTATAGTTCAGAATTGGTCCACTTGTGGCTGAAATGAAGAATGGGAACTCTGGATTATGTTGATTTCTGTGCATGCAGAATTTAGTTTCCTCAGCAATAGAAATATTTTGATTCACTGGATTTATGTGGGGTTAGAATCCAAAGCAATGTAACATTTGGATACATTTGGACTTTTTTCTTTTTTAAATAGTACGAATGTGAAATCTGAAAACATTTATTGTGTTTTAACAAATTGAAGCTTTGGCATTTGTAGAAGTGTACTGTAAGAAAATGTATATTGTTTATTATGAGTTAAAGATAACCAATGCCTTATTTTTTTTTAACACCATTCATTCAAATCTGTAGAAACACCTCAACTTCCTACCAAATGAAATGTTTAAAAAACAGAAAATTTAGGAAGCACCAGTGTATATTAACATTCTGTTACTACAATATGGCAAAATGTATTATAACTCAACAGTAAGAGAAAGAAAAGGTGGTGTTTTTGTTTTTGTAAGCATATCTGACATCTTCAATTTGTAGCAAAATGTTGAAGAAAAAAGTGAAAGGAGGTTTATAAATGGAAAAAAAATCTAAGAGGATCTGAAAGATGAATGGAAGTTATGCTCATTACAGCTGAACAGGTTGGACCTTTGTTTACAGATCTGTTGAATCCCCAAATAAACATTACCAGATGTTGGGGGGGGGCATGGGGAGAGAAAGTTCAGGTTTTTTTCTGCAGCTCTTTCTGGTCTCAAAATCTGCTGCGAGCACATAAGCCTGTTCAGAGAGGTTAACATTAGTAGATTGGTACCTATAGAGGCAGTCCTCGTTTAGTAACTGCCTTGTTTAGCGGTCACTCATAGTTACGATGGTGATGATATAGTAACTTTGTGACCAATTCATAAGTCGGTAAAGCAATGGAAAGTTGAAGGGAGATCATAAAACATAGCTTCAGTTTTATTTAGCAACCGCTTCATTCTGAGTTGCCAGGCTCAATTGTCACTAAAGGAGGACTGCCTGTAATGCTTGTTTTCACTGTAGCATGAAACAATGTGTTTTATTAAATATCCGAAATATATTTTATGTTTGTTCTCTTAGCAATTGGAATATATGAGGAGACCATTGACATCACTTAGGAGCTTGAGTTCCTATTGGCCAGTGCTCCTAGTAGAGTAGTGAATGGTAGGGGTGGTTTTTGTTGACCTGGAACATTCCTAGGACACTAATTCAATGTTATGCTCCCTGTTTCAAAGCAATTTGTGTCCTTACATTTTTCCAGCCTCTTGTTGTCTCAGTTGTCATTCAACAACAATAACCAAGTGTCACGGTTTTGTGCTTCTGAATGCCATATGTACTGCTACAATGACTTTTTTCTTTTCTCTTCTCTCCTTTTCTTTTTAAATCCTTTTACCTGACACTGAAGAAGGGGAAAATGCTTGCACTGATGTTTTAGGACCAAACTATTAGATGATGCAGGAAAGTTATGCAACCAAAGGCTAACTAGAGCTGACCCAGCTTAGGCCTTTGGGGATCTCCCAAAAATCAGTTAGGCAGTGCTACTTTGCTCTGGATACGCAGTTTCACAAATGCAGAAATAAGTGGAAAATGCAATACTTAAGTCAAGAATTCTTTACCGTAATGTTTGGCAACTTTAAGATGCATGGATTTCAACTCCCAGAATTCTCCAGTCTGGGAAATTCTGGGAGTTGAAATTGAAACATCTTAAAGTTGTCAGGATGTAGAAACCAAATAACTTGGAAAAATGAAGCAATGGCTTGATCCCATTCATTCATTCATTCATTCATTCATTCATTCAATCAATTTTTATAGAATTTATTTGAAACATTCCTGAAAATTGCTGTCAGAACATCAAAATAAGACTGCTCATGCTTCCAGTTTTATTTATTTTTTAAAAAAATAACCACAATCAATCAATCAGAATAGAGCTGGAAGGGACCTTGGAGATCCTCAAGCAGGAGACCCTATAGCAGAGGTCCCCAACCTTTTGGGCACCAGGGACCAGTTCCATGGAGAAAGGTTTTTCCACGCACCGGAGAGTGCGTGGTTTTGTGTGCTGCCTGCATCCCACAGATGGGGCTTTACTCGTTTGTGTGGACCAGTTGCTGGCATGCTGCAGCCCGGTACCGGTCCACGGACCGGGGGTTGGGGACCCCTGCCCTATACCAATTCAGACAAGTGGCTGTCCTTAAAGACCTCCGGTGATGAACCACCGATAAATTCTGTATGCAAGCTGTTCCACTAGTTAGTTGTTTTCGCTGTTAGAAAGTTTCTCCTTAATTCCAGGTCTCTTCTCTCAAAAGAAACAAAAATGTGTCAGAGAAGGAAAACCAACCCCAACCCAAGCACTAGTTTTTAGTTGAAAAGTTCAGCTCTTAAATTGTTTAGCAGGCCATAGAACACGTTCTATCCACAATTAAAAGACCACTTTTTCCTTTCCATCTGGGCAGCACAAACAATGGCAATTGAATAGCAAAAGGGAGGTAGATGACCACCTAAAGTTATATCTGGACACACTGCAAACAGTAATTGCTGCTGTTCCTACTCTTTATAGTGGCATGAGTAATAATAGTCAGCACTTTAGTTTGGAAATATGCAGCCCTTTCTACATCAACAGGCTATACGGCATGTTAATTACTGTGATCACATTCTCGAACCCTGAATCACTCCTCACCAGGAAATTTACAAATAACTGTAAATACTGAGTTCAGAGTAAAGCTTGTTAAATTTAGCATTTTATTATGATACGCATAGCAAAATCATTTGTCGCTAAGTTTACTCTGCATATCTTGTAAGCAAGACTGGTTTACACATGGATTAAAAGGAACTGTAGATATAGTGATGAAATGAATTGTTTTAGAATATATACACAGAATGCTGCCAATGAAACAGTATGTGAAATATTAACCAGACAGTAGCCGGGGGAAAAATTTTGGTTTTGTAAACAATTCTACAATTCTTTTTCTACCTAAATTTTTACTAGTTCATTACTTCATTTGCCACGCTTCCACCCAGCAAATCCTTTATGGCATGGCTAATCTAAAGAAAAGAAGAAACAGGGGAGACATGATAGCAGTATTCCAGTATTTGAGGGGCTGCCACAAGGAAAAGGGGGTTACTTTGTTCACCAAAGCACCAGAGGGAAGGATGAGAAACAATGATTGGAAACTGAACAAAGAGAGAAGCAACTGGAATTAAGGAGAAACTTCCTGACAGTGAGGACAATCAACCAGTGGAACAGCTTGCCTCCAGAAATCGTGGGCGCTCCATCACTGGAGTTTTTCAAGAAGAGGTTAGACAGACACTTGTCTGAGATGGTATAGGTTCTCCTGCTTGAGCAGGGGGTTGGACTAGAAGACCTCCAAGGTCCCTTCCAGCTCTATTCTTTGTGTGTACGATCACACTTGGTTAATAAAGAATTCTGTTCTGTTCTGTTCTGTAGGAGAGAATTACTTAGATTGTGAATTCAATTTCTGAAGATCCTGACACTTTCTTAAGTTCAGTGAAAAACAACCAGTCATAATTTTAGTAATTAAGTTTGCTTGCACACCCCCATAAGACATATTGATGATAACAAATGATAGGCAGATCTTCTTTTTTTCCTTGAAATACTTGACTAGTCATAAGAGTATTTTTTTAAAAAAACAACAAAGTAAACTGAAAAACAAGGAGTAAGGAGCTGCAAATAATAATAATAATAATAATAATAATAATAATAATAATAATAATAATAATAATAATAATAATAATAATAATAATAATACCATCATAATCAACCATCATATTGCAAAACCCTGTCCTGGATAACCATCAATATGGCATTTTTAGGCTGTTATTAATATAACGGGTTCCAGTGACACTTGTGGCGACATTCATAGGGAAAAGGAGACTGTTCTCATTATTCTGGCCCCAAATCAGTTAGTTGATTAGTAAATCAGAACTCACAAATTTAAGATTACCCGGATACAAAGCAAAGGAGCATACTTTTTATGCTAGTTGTGATGTCCCAAAACTTTTCAAGAGTAACCTTATGCATATTCATTCATTTAATAAAATGCAGTTAAAATATGAAAATTTTCTTTCCCCGATCAAAGACACAATTAGTACAACAGAGACAACCCGCTAGTAGCATTCTAGGACACAAAGATACCTAAGCTTAAAACCAAATTTTATATTCCAGAACCCAGTTTTATTTTTTTAAACTGTGAACAGTGTTTTTCATATCAAATCATGCAGAAGTTTTAATAGACAAGGTCATCCTTGTCTATTAGTGTTGGCAGGTTTTTGTTGGAGTGATCTCCTCAGGATTATATGTATTATCCTGATATCATAAAAATTCCCATGTGAGGAAAAACAGGGAGTGACACCCTCCCGCAGCACACAGTGAGTTTCATGGTTGCATGTGTAGCTACTCACTTGAATTAGATAAGGAGTAGCTTCATTAGCACTTTTAACTTTGCTTTATATAAACTTACACCTTCTTGATGCCTATTGAGTCATTATTTCATTTTTTTTTCTTCTGATAATTAAACTAAATCACTAAGACAACAAACATTGTTTCTTGAGATAGATAGATAGATAGATAGATAGATAGATAGATAGATAGATAGATAGATAGATAGATAGATGACATTTAATGATAAATATCAAGGAACTGTATTCAATAAGTTATTAAATTTTATCTCTGTAATACATCTGCAGTAAAATAACAAAACATTACTGCACTTAAGGAACATGTGTGTATGTGTTACAATGTTTCACCCCCTTCTAAACAGCTGCTTACAAATTTCAAGATCCGTTGTATATATTCCCTAGAGCCCATCTCTAATAATCGAGACACATCTGCCATTGCAGTATTATAGGCATATGTGATTTTATTGAAAGCTATACCTGTCTATAAAAAAATTAAATAACTACTACCTCAATTAAATTGGCAAGCTACCTTTTGTGAAGATCATATTGCAGACCTCTGGAGACATAAGAGTTCATTTTAGCTATTCAGTTACAAATCACTAAGTTGGTTTTTTTATTAGTCAAATAAGTATTTTTCTGCTTGTTCTCATAGCAAGTTATCTGTACCCATTATCAAATCTTCCTCCTGTTCCCTACATATAAAAACACATAAATGCTGTATTGATGCAGTGTTAAATCAAATAAAACCAAAAAAATCAAAAAGAAAGTTTTCTTAAATCTTGTTGGCTTCTCTCTTTCTGTTCCCCACTCCCAACCTCCATTGCTAGAGAGTAGAATAAATTCTGAGTAACAGATTTATGATGAATGTGAAAATATTTCAGCTGATCAAAACAAAAAGTCAAAAGTGCTGTTGTCATGTGACTTTATGTGGCTGGCTGCATATGAAATCAGAAAAGTTAAATAATTGGCCACTGCTAACTGAAATGTTATTCACTTACTAATTATAAGTCAGTTGTATGTATTGTAAGCAGGGCTTTTTTTGTCATAGAATGCCCAGAACGGAGTTCCGTCACCTTTTTTGGATGGAACCTTGTAGGGTAGGCAAGGCGGGTTGTATGATGTGTGTGAGTTCCGGCACCTTTTTTTTTTAAAGAAAAAAAGCACTGATTGTAAGTATACCTGCTTCCTGGTAATGGGATACACACTTTTGACCAGTGTTTCTCAATGTTAGCAACTTTAAGATGTTGGACTTCAACTCCCAGAAAGGGAGAGGAGTACAGCTTCAAAATGTTTTAGAGCCCCACCAGATTTTTCATAATATGTTGAGGTTATAATCTGAAAGTGGATGGAGGCACAAAACATCAGGAGTATTAAGGGGTAAAATGGAGTCATTAAATGGAGTCATTTTGTCCCTGGAAAACACTCAAATTTTCCATATGCAAGAAGGAAGACAAAAAATTCAACTGCAAGGATGTCCCATGCCATAGTTGGCATCCATGCTTTAAGCCAAGGTCCAACACTTGGGCATAAACTTAATTATCTTCTTGTCATAGCACATGCTGATGGCCCTTGGGAAAGTTGAGGGAGACACTAGACTAAGGTCTAATACAGCATAATGCTGGCCCCAGATGTAAGGGATGATGTAATCATGCTTGTTTCATCACTGTTACTTCAGTGAAGCTTTCCTTCACCAGCAGCAGTTTGTTCAGAAGTTACTCCAGCAATGAGGGATGTCCTACCGTGGATAGAACACTCATCCTTACGAAGAATTTCAAAGAAATTGTTGAGACAGATATTTAATAAATAGCTTGGAAGGATTACATTTTCTTATGTAATGCCCATCTTTTGTTATGAAGGCCTACTTGGCTTAGGGCTAGATTAGCTTTAGGACTCTCTGGCCCCAATTGTCCCTGTCCATCTCACCAACCTGACAAGATGGACATATGTCTTTTCCCTATGGGCTTTGGAGCTTGGTTGTTACCTGAGCCCAGAAAGTATGATTTTGTGATAGTTTCTAGGGGGCTTGATTAAATACAATCTTCTTTGATTTTTCTTTTTTAATATTTTACTGTGGTTATTGTAAGCCTGTTGGAGTCATTAGTTGAGATAGACAATTATATAAATATGTATAAATAAATACGTAAAACCACAACAATTAACTGTTCTTTACTGGGAGTAGAGAATAGAGTAGAGGACTTCCTACAGACTCCAAGAGCTAGATTTTCCAAGCTGTTTCTAGGTTAGTCAGAGATCAAAAGAATATGCCTATATATTACTTCCTATATATTTTTATTTATTTAATCAGTATACTTTTATATCACTTTTCATCCTAGTTAGGATGGACCTTATAGGGTACCAGCAAAATCCACTTGCTGTTAAACAAGTCTGGTAGGCCTGGAAATGTATTTACAATACACTGCAAAATTTCTTTGTATCTGTTTATTTATCAATTTATTATATTGATAGCTATACGGGGTTCAAAAAAACTGCTTTGAAACATTCTAAGTTTATTTTTAAAGTTGTGTTATTAATACTTGGCTTACCATGATGTATTATAGAAGGTTGGGTACAGTAGTAAATTCAGATCTTAAGTTATGGTTATGGAACAGCAAATATATATTTTAAGGTATTTTTTGTGTACATTTGTGCCTTTATATAAGCCAGAAAAGTGAGTTATAAATATTTTAATAAATAAAATTTATTAGGCAGTGAAGTAGTCCCCGACTTCATCCCTCTCTTAGTTGATTCTTTTTGTGATATAGATTCTAGTGAAACACAAATAAGAGTTCATTAAACTATTTTTTTCACTGACAGCTGTAGCTGGAGTTGGACAGACCACATTCCTGCATAAGCGTCTTATGTTGGTTTTATTTTCATTTCTCAAGTTTCCTGGTAAAACACAAAATGGTGATAAATAAGGAATGCTGAATTATCTGTTCCAGTTTTTATCTGAGTGTGGTCAACTCCAAAGATTGGGCCCCATTTACTTAGATACAAAATTCCATTTGAACAATGAACCTATACATACCTAAATATTGAACTAATTCTAAGTGGAACTAATTTCCAAATAGGCATATATTGGTCAGGTTCATTTATGTAGATAAACTGAGGGAGAGTAAGGGAATTAGAACAGCACATACAAAAAAGAACATATGTATAATTGAATATATACATGCACACATGTCCATCTATTCATATCCAGGAGAGTTTGTTTGTTATTGCTAGACAAGCAGAACAATGAAATTCATGCTTAGAGGAAGATAGGTATTCTGGAAAAAATGTTGCCCTCTGAAACAAAAAGAAATAATGCTTTAGTAATATCCTGGACATTGAAAATAAACACAGCTGTTTCAAGTGTCCAAGAATAGTATGCCCTCCTACTGGGCTACATTTGCCAGTTGTTCAGTAGCTTAACCTATAATTATTATTTTTTTGCATCCTAAGTAGAATTTGAAATTTAAAGGGGGAAAATAATTCTACCATTGGAAATGTCTGTCTGTCTGTTTGCCTGCCTGCCTACCCACCTACTGTTGACTGTATTTAAATTTACTATCATTTTATCCGTATTTTTAGTGGTTCTAGCAAGATTTATGGCAGAATTTACCAGAGGAAATTAGCCAATGGATTCTGATGCTGTTATTTATTATAATTTGGCATTGACTGTCACCTCTATAAGCATATTCTCTCAACATTGCACAAGGGCAACATGGAATGGATTGCAAATTTGAATACTACTACTACTACTACTACTACTACTACTACTACTACTACTACTACTAACAGTAATAAACCATCTGGGGCACCACTTGAACATTGTTGGCATTGACAAAATTACCATGAGTCAATTGCAAAAAGGCAGCTTTACTTGGAACAGCTTAACAACAATAACGATACCATCAAGCAACAACATCTGCTTATTCCATATTCTTGGAAAGGACTTGACAGATGGATAAAAATGCCAGATTGAGTCTAAAACATCTGGCTGCCCCTTGTGACAAACCTTTGTGAACCATAATACAAAGCGAGAATTGAGAACTCAACAACAGACAGCAAATGCCTCATCTGCAAAGAAGCTGAAGAAACAGTGGATCAACTAGTTATCTGCTATAAGACAATTTCACAGACTGACTACAAACAATGGCACGACAAAGTAGCAACAATGATGTTTTGGAATATTTGCAAAAAATACCATTTGCCTGTAAGCAAGAACTGTTGGGATCATAAAGTAGACAAAATAATAGAAAATGAAGAAGCTGAAGTGCTCTGGGGCTTTAAAATTCAAATATGCAAGCACCTGGCAAATTGCACCCCAGACTTAACAATTGTCAATAAGAAAAACAAAAAATTCTGATAGTGGATATGGCAGAACCTAAAGCAGCAGAGGAGAAAAGAAAAAGCTGTAGAAAATAACAAAATATAAAGACCTGCAAGTAGAGGTAGAATAATTGTGGCAAAAGAAAGCAAAGATAGTACCAATAATAATAGGTTCCTTGGGTGCAATTCCAAAACTTCTGGAGCATCACTTGAACATTATCAGCATTGACAAAATCTCCATCAGTCAATTGCAAAAGGCAGCTTTATTTGGAACAGCTTAAATCCTGCAATGATATCTTTAACTCCATGAAACAACATCTGTCTAATCCAGGGTCTTGGGAAGGACTCTGGGTGGATAAAAATGCCAAATCCAGTCCAAATAACCATAATACTGTAATAATATATTAACATTATTTAATTTATTTAATTTATTCATATACCCACCTTTTTACTAGGGTCTTTTAAACTGTTTTCTTTCCATAAAGGAGATATTTGAGCTTTAGAAGGTTAGTAATTTGATAAAATAGAAAAGCATATTTTATCTAATGCAAGAGCTTAGATGAAAAACATGGGTAGCTCCAAACTATTTTTTTCTCCACTCTATCTTGGGACAAATAATCCAGATAATGTTCAAAAAAATGAATGTATCTCTTAAATATAATTGATGTGGGCATGTCTGACTTTAAAACCAGCCATACTGCTGGAACATATGGATTCACAGTCTATGCATTAACTAACCCCACACAATGGCAAAAACTAGACAAGATGTACGTAACATAATTTCAGTGAGCTAAGGAGAATGTTTGAAAAGTTAAGGGTTTGAATATTCTTTTAATGAATTTAGGGATGACAGATAATACGCTAACAACCCTAAACATTATAAGCTTTGGAAATAATTAACAATTCCACCCTCCAGTAATTCCTTGTTGCTTTTTGCTCTGTTCACTTCCTCCCTATCTCGCTTTTTGCCTCCTGGGGATAAAGAGAAAAGAATTCAGCTGCCATAGTTTTGAAATGCAGCTATTTAGCTGAAAGGGTAAATAGCTTAGCGCCTTTAAGTCATTTTGGGGATAGTCTAGAGAAGAGAAAGGTTGGGATGCTATCAGAGCAGAGATTTGGGAAGAAATCAGGACTACTACCTAGCAGCATGAGCAGAAGAGCCCCATGCCCATCAGGACCCACTGAAGCAGTGTTTCTCAACCTTGACAATTTTAAGGCATGTGGACTTCAACTCCCAGAATTCCACAGCCAGCATTGCTGGCTGTGGAATTCTGGGAGTTGAAGTCCACATGCCTTAAAATTGTCAAGGTTGAGAAACACTGCACTGAAGTAACCGAAGGAACATATTCCCTTCTAATGGACCCTGAAAGACCATTAATGATTTAATCACCCTGGAAAAGGAAACTCAGTTCTCATTAACATATTGGTATTAATGGATTTATCCTGTAGATCAGGAATAAATAATTTTTTCTTGACTGAGCAATCCTTAGAGGAAAGACAAATAAGAGGAATGGGGAAAAGACAAAAAATAGAATTAGAAGGGAATTACATTCACAATTGCACTTAATACATTTTATGTAGCCTTCAATTCATTGTGAGTAATCCTATTACTGTAATGGTGTTTAATAAGGTAAATATTTGTCATGTTAAAAATTACAAATGGGTGACTATTTTGGAGGAAGTTAAGAGGCTGTGCCCAGTGTTATGGGAAGACACACAGAATGTCTCTGAATTAGAAACATCATTTTCCCCAAGATTCAAAGGTCCTACTCACTACCCCCAATTGTGGCTGATTTAAATGAACTCTTAAAAACTGGCCTTGCCCTCGGACTCTGGGTCAGAGTGGGTAACTGGCCCCTTGTATGAAATTTTGCTATTTTAAATGATTGTTCATTTTTTTCTGATTTTGTTCCTTTTGATTTCATAATTTATATACCGCCAATGTCACTCTTTATTTTGACTGCGTTTTTATATTTATTTATTTTATTCCTCATTTTATTTATTTATTATTCCAATTTGTATCCCGCCCTTCTCCCGAAGGACTCAGGGCGGCTCACAACATTATTAAAAACAAAGAAAGACCCACAGACCCCACCGAATAAAACCAAATTAAAACCAATATTTTAGTGTTGTGATAATTAAAATTTCTAAAAAACCCAATTTAAAAATCCTCCCTAGGCCAGGCCCGCTTGTTGGAAAAGCCATGTCTTGAGGGCGCGGCGGAAAGTAAGGAGATCCGGAATAATCCGGATCTCGGGGGGTAGTTCGTTCCAGAGGGCAGGGGCAC